>NW_026906976.1:308050-616101 GCF_033978795.1 Nerophis ophidion | reverse complement strand
AAAAAAAAAAACATTTGGTAAGGTTTGCAAAAACAAAATTTGATTTGTTACTCAATTTGACAGTAATGTACTTAGAATCCTGAGATAATGCGAAAAAAGCAATAAAAATGTATTCCAACATAATTCCTAATCCAAACGTGCAAAATGTCTAAAAATGCCTGTGATATTGAATACATGTGAATTTTACTAGATACAGTTGTTTTTCTATGGTTTGCAAATACAAAAATGAGGTTTTACTCAATGTGACTGTACACTGTAACACTCAATATGACAGTTATTTAAACATAACTCCTACACCACACATTAAAAATGGCCAATAATGCCTGAAATAATGCAGCTTTGGGAGTTTTACTAGAAACATATGCTTTTTTAAATCTTGCAAATGCAAAAAGTAGTTTTTTACTCAATATGACTATAATAGTCTTAGAATCCTGAGATAATGCGAAAAAAGCAATAAAAAATGTATTCAAACACAACTTCCAAACAACATATGCAAAATGGCTAATAATGCCCAGAGATATGTTTTTTTGTTAGTTGTACTAGAAAAATGATCTTTTGTAAGCTTTGCAAAGACACAAATTAGTTTTTTTATTCAATATAACAGTGTAACTGTCATACTAAATATGAAAGGTTTATAATCATAACTCCAAAACCAAATATGAAGTTTGTCTTAAACAGCCTTTAATATTGAATTTATGTAAGTTCTACCAGAATCAGGTATTTTGGAAAGAATCACAAATACAAATATTATATTTTACTGGCCTCATATTGGTCACACTCAAAATGACATTTTTTGAAACATAACTCCAACAATACACATGCAAAATGTCTAATATTGCCTGAAGAAATGCATCTTCAAGAGTTTTCCTGAAAAAAAAAACATTTGGTAAGGTTTGCAAAAACAAAATTTGATTTGTTACTCAATTTGACAGTAATGTACTTAGAATCCCGAGATAATGCGAAAAAAGCAATAAAAATGTATTCCAACATAATTCCTAATCCAAACTTGCAAAATGTCTAAAAATGCCTGTGATATTGAATACATGCGAGTTTTACTAGATACAGTTGTTTTTCTATGGTTTGCAAATACAAAAATGAGGTTTTACTCAATGTGACTGTACACTGTAACACTCAATATGACAGTTATTTAAACATAACTCCTACACCACACATGAAAAATGGCGAATAATGCCTGAAATAATGCATCTTTGGGAGTTTTACTCGAAACATATGCTTTTTTAAATCTTGCAAATGCAAAAAGTAGTTTTTACTCAATATGACTATAATAGTCTTAGAATCCTGAGATAATGCGAAAAAAGCAATAAAAATGTATTCAAACATAACTTCTAAACAACACATGCAAAATGTCTAATAATGCCTGAAGAAATGCATCTTCAAGAGTTTTCCTGAAAAAAAAAACATTTGGTAAGGTTTGCAAAAACAAAATTTGATTTGTTACTCAATTTGACAGTAATGTACTTAGAATCCTGAGATAATGCGAAAAAAGCAATAAAGATGTATTCCAACAAAATTCCTAATCCAAACGTGCAAATGTCTAAAAATGCCTGTGATATTGAATATATGTGAGTTTTACTAGATACAGTTGTTTTTCAATGGTTTGCAAATACAAAAATGAGGTTTTACTCAATATGACTGTACACTGTAACACTCAATATGACAGTTATTTAAACATAACTCCTACACCACACATGAAAAATGGCTAATAATGCCTGAAATAATGCATCTTTGGGAGTTTTACTCGAAACATATGCTTTTTTAAATCTTGCAAATGCAAAAAGTAGTGTTTTACTCAATATGACTATAATAGTCTTAGAATCCTGAGATAATGCGAAGAAAGCAATAAAAATGTATTCAAACATAACTTCTAAACAACACATGCAAAATGGCTAATAATGCCCAGAAATGTGTTTTTTTGTTAGTTTTACTAGAAAAATGATCTTTTGTAAGGTTTGCAAAGACACAAATTAGTTTTTTTATTCAATATAACAGTGTAACTGTCATACTAAATATGAAAGGTTTATAATCATAACTCCAAAACCAAATATGAAATTTGTCTTAAAAAGCCTTTAATATTGAATTTATGTAAGTTTTAGCAGAATAAGGTATTTTGGAAAGGTTGACAAATACAAATATTAGATTTTACTGGCCTCATATTGGTCACACTCAAAATGACATTTTTTGAAACATAACTCCAAAAATACACATGCAAATAGTCTAATAATGCCTGAAGAAATGCATCTTCGAGAGTTTTCCAGGAAAAAAAAACATTTGGTAAGGTCTGCAAAAACAAAATTTGATTTGTTACTCAATTTGACAGTAATGTACTTAGAATCCTGAGATAATGCGAAAAAAGCAATAAAAATGTATTCCAACATAATTCCTAATCCAAACGTGCAAAATGTCTAAAAATGCCTGTGATATTCAATAAATGTGAGTTTTACTAGATACAGTTGTTTTTCAATGGTTTGCAAATACAAAAATGAGGTTTTTACTCAATATGACTGTATACTGTAACACTCAATATGACAGTTATTTAAACGTAACTCCTACACCACACATTAAAAATGGCTAATAATGCCTGAAATAATGCAAGTTGGGGAGTTTTACTAGAAACATATGCTTTTTTAAATCTTGCAAATGCAAAAAGTAGTTTTTTACTCAATATGACTATAATAGTCTTAGAATCCTGAGATAATGCGAAAAAAGCAATAACAATGTATTCAAACATAACTTCTAAACAACACATGCAAAATGGCTAATAATGCCCAGAGATATGTTTTTTTGTTAGTTGTACTAGAAAAATGATCTTTTGTAAGGTTTGCAAAGACACAATATAGTTTTTTTTATTCAATATAACACTGTAACTGTCATACTAAATATGAAAGGTTTATAATCATAACTCCAAAACCAAATATGAAATTTGTCTTAAAAAGCCTTTAATATTGAATTTATGTATGTTTTACCAAAATCAGGTATTTTGGAAAGAATCACAAATACAAATATTAGATTTTACTGGCCTCATATTGGTCACACTCAAAATGACATTTTTTGAAACATAACTCCAAAAATACACATGCAAATAGTCTAATAATGCCTGAAGAAATGCATCTTCGAGAGTTTTCCAGAAAAAAAAAACATTTGGTAAGGTTTGCAAAAACAAAATTTGATTTGTTACTCAATTCGACAAAAATGTACTTAGAATCCTGAGATAATGCGAAAAAAGCAATAAAAATGTATTCCAACATAATTCCTAATCCAAACGTGCAAAATGTCTAAAAATGCCTGTGATATTGAATACATGTGAGTTTTACTAGATACAGTTGTTTTTCAATGGTTTGCAAATACAAAAATGAGGTTTTAATCAATATGACTGTATACTGTAACACTCAATATGACAGTTATTTAAACATAACTCCTACACCACACATTAAAAAATGCTAATAATGCCTGAAATAATGCATCTTTGGGAGTTCTAATCGAAACATAAGCTTTTTTAAATCTTGCAAATGCAAAAAGTAGTTTTTTACTCAATATGACTATAATAGTCTTAGAATCCTGAGATAATGCGAAAAAAGCAATAAAAATGTATTCAAACATAACTTCTAAACAACACATGCAAAATGGCTAATAATGCCCAGAGATATGGTTTTTGTTAGTTGTACTAGAAAAATGATCTTTTGTAAGGTTTGCAAAGACACAAATTAGTTTTTTATTCAAAATAACACTGTAACTGTCATACTAAATATGAAAGGTTTATAATCATAACTCCAAAACCAAATATGAAAGTTGTCTTAAAAAGCCTTTAATATTGAATTTATGTAAGTTTTAGCAGAATCAGGTATTTTGGAAAGGTTGACAAATACAAATATTAGATTTTACTGGCCTCATATTGGTCACACTCAAAATGACATTTTTTGAAACATAACTCCAAAAATACACATGCAAATAGTCTAATAATGCCTAAAGAAATGCATCTTCGAGAGTTTTCCAGAAAAAAAAACATTTGGTAAGGTTTGCAAAAAAAAAATTTGATTTGTTACTCAATTTGACAGTAATGTACTTAGAATCCTGAGATAATGCGAAAAAAGCAATAAAAATGTATTCCAACATAATTCCTAATCCAAACGTGCAAAATGTCTAAAAATGCCTGTGATATTGAATACATGTGAGTTTTACTAGATACAGTTGTTTTTCTATGGTTTGCAAATACAAAAATGAGGTTTTACTCAATGTGACTGTACACTGTAACACTCAATATGACAGTTATTTAAACATAACTCCTACACCACACATGAAAAATGGCTAATAATGCCTGAAATAATGCATCTTTGGGAGTTTTACTAGAAACATATGCTTTTTTAAATCTTGCAAATGCAAAAAGTAGTTTTTTTACTCAATATGACTATAATAGTCTTAGAATCCTGAGATAATAAGAAAAAAGCAATAAAAATGTATTCAAACATAACTTCTAAACAACACATGCAAAATGGCTAATAATGCCTAGAGATATGTTTTTTTGTTAGTTGTACTAGAAACATGATCTTTTGTAAGGTTTGCAAAGACACAAGTTAGTTTTTTTATTCAATATAACACTGTAACTGTCATACTAAATATGAAAGGTTTATAATCATAACTCCAAAACCAAATATGAAATGTGTCTTAAACAGCCTTTAATATTGAATTTATGTAAGTTCTACCAGAATCAGGTATTTTGGAAAGAATCACAAATACAAATATTAGATTTTACTGGCCTCATATTGGTCACACTCAAAATGACATTTTTTGAAACATAACTCCAAAAATACACATGCAAAATGTCTAATAATGCCTGAAGAAATGCATCTTCAAGAGTTTTCCTGAAAAAAAAAAACATTTGGTAAGGTTTGCAAAAACAAAATTTGATTTGTTACTCAATTTGACAGTAATGTACTTAGAATCCTGAGATAATGCGAAAAAAGCAATAAAAATGTATTCCAACATAATTCCTAATCCAAACGTGCAAAATGTCTAAAAATGCCTGTGATATTGAATACATGTGAATTTTACTAGATACAGTTGTTTTTCTATGGTTTGCAAATACAAAAATGAGGTTTTACTCAATGTGACTGTACACTGTAACACTCAATATGACAGTTATTTAAACATAACTCCTACACCACACATTAAAAATGGCCAATAATGCCTGAAATAATGCAGCTTTGGGAGTTTTACTAGAAACATATGCTTTTTTAAATCTTGCAAATGCAAAAAGTAGTTTTTTACTCAATATGACTATAATAGTCTTAGAATCCTGAGATAATGCGAAAAAAGCAATAAAAAATGTATTCAAACACAACTTCCAAACAACATATGCAAAATGGCTAATAATGCCCAGAGATATGTTTTTTTGTTAGTTGTACTAGAAAAATGATCTTTTGTAAGCTTTGCAAAGACACAAATTAGTTTTTTTATTCAATATAACAGTGTAACTGTCATACTAAATATGAAAGGTTTATAATCATAACTCCAAAACCAAATATGAAGTTTGTCTTAAACAGCCTTTAATATTGAATTTATGTAAGTTCTACCAGAATCAGGTATTTTGGAAAGAATCACAAATACAAATATTATATTTTACTGGCCTCATATTGGTCACACTCAAAATGACATTTTTTGAAACATAACTCCAACAATACACATGCAAAATGTCTAATATTGCCTGAAGAAATGCATCTTCAAGAGTTTTCCTGAAAAAAAAAACATTTGGTAAGGTTTGCAAAAACAAAATTTGATTTGTTACTCAATTTGACAGTAATGTACTTAGAATCCCGAGATAATGCGAAAAAAGCAATAAAAATGTATTCCAACATAATTCCTAATCCAAACTTGCAAAATGTCTAAAAATGCCTGTGATATTGAATACATGCGAGTTTTACTAGATACAGTTGTTTTTCTATGGTTTGCAAATACAAAAATGAGGTTTTACTCAATGTGACTGTACACTGTAACACTCAATATGACAGTTATTTAAACATAACTCCTACACCACACATGAAAAATGGCGAATAATGCCTGAAATAATGCATCTTTGGGAGTTTTACTCGAAACATATGCTTTTTTAAATCTTGCAAATGCAAAAAGTAGTTTTTACTCAATATGACTATAATAGTCTTAGAATCCTGAGATAATGCGAAAAAAGCAATAAAAATGTATTCAAACATAACTTCTAAACAACACATGCAAAATGTCTAATAATGCCTGAAGAAATGCATCTTCAAGAGTTTTCCTGAAAAAAAAAACATTTGGTAAGGTTTGCAAAAACAAAATTTGATTTGTTACTCAATTTGACAGTAATGTACTTAGAATCCTGAGATAATGCGAAAAAAGCAATAAAAATGTATTCCAACATAATTCCTAATCCAAACGTGCAAAATGTCTAAAAATGCCTGTGATATTGAATACATGTGAGTTTTACTAGATACAGTTGTTTTTCTATGGTTTGCAAATACAAAAATGAGGTTTTAATCAATATGACTGTATACTGTAACACTCAATATGACAGTTATTTGAACATAACTCCTACACCACACATTAAAAATGGCTAATAATGCCTGAAATAATGCAGCTTTTGGAGTTTTACTAGAAACATATGCTTTTTCAAATCTTGCAAATGCAAAAAGTAGTTTTTTTACTCAATATGACTATAATAGTCTTAGAATCCTGAGATAATGCGAAAAAAGCAATAAAAATGTATTCAAACATAACTTCTAAACAACACATGCAAAATGGCTAATAATGCCCAGAGATATGGTTTTTGTTAGTTGTACTAGAAAAATGATCTTTTGTAAGGTTTGCAAAGACACAAATTAGTTGTTTTATTCAATATAACAGTGTAACTGTCATACTAAATATGAAAGGTTTATAATCATAACTCCAAAACCAAATATGAAATTTGTCTTTAAAAGCCTTTACTATTGAATTTATGTAAGTTCTACCAGAATCAGGTATTTTGGAAAGAATCACAAATACAAATATTAGATTTTACTGGCCTCATATTGGTCACACTCAAAATGACATTTTTTGAAACATAACTCAACAATACACATGCAAAATGTCTATTAATGCCTGAAGAAATGCATCTTCAAGAGTTTTCCTGAAAAAAAAAACATTTGGTAAGGTTTGCAAAAACAAAATTTGATTTGTTACTCAATTTGACAGTAATGTACTTAGAATCCCGAGATAATGCGAAAAAAGCAATAAAAATGTATTCCAACATAATTCCTAATCCAAACTTGCAAAATGTCTAAAAATGCCTGTGATATTGAATACATGTGAGTTTTACTAGATACAGTTGTTTTTCTATGGTTTGCAAATACAAAAATGAGGTTTTACTCAATGTGACTGTACACTGTAACACTCAATATGACAGTTATTTAAACATAACTCCTACACCACACATGAAAAATGTCTAATAATGCCTGAAATAATGCATCTTTGGGAGTTTTACTCGAAACATATGCTTTTTTAAATCTTGCAAATGCAAAAAGTAGTTTTTTACTCAATATGACTATAATAGTCTTAGAATCCTGAGATAATGCGAAAAGAGCAATAAAAATGTATTCAAACATAACTTCTAAACAACACATGCAATATTGCTAATAATGCCCAGAGATATGTTTTTTTGTTAGTTTTACTAGAAAAATGATCTTTTGTAAGGTTTGCAAAGACACAAGTTAGTTTTTTTATTCAATATAACACTGTAACTGTCATACTAAATATGAAAGGTTTATAATCATAACTCCAAAACCAAATATGAAATGTGTCTTAAAAAGCCTTTAATATTGAATTTATGTAAGTTTTAGCAGAATCAGGTATTTTGGAAAGGTTGACAAATACAAATATTAGATTTTACTGGCCTCATATTGGTCACACTCAAAATGACATTTTTTGAAACATAACTCCAAAAATACACATGCAAATAGTCTAATAATGCCTGAAGAAATGCATCTTCGAGAGTTTTCCAGAAAAAAAAACATTTGGTAAGGTTTGCAAAAACAAAATTTGATTTGTTACTCAATTTGACAGAAATGTACTTAGAATCCTGAGATAATGCGAAAAAAGCAATAAAAATGTATTCCAACATAATTCCTAATCCAAACGTGCAAAATGTCTAAAAATGCCTGTGATATTCAATACATGTGAGTTTTACTAGATACAGTTGTTTTTCAATGGTTTGCAAATACAAAAATGAGGTTTTAATCAATATGACTGTATACTGTAACACTCAATATGACAGTTATTTAAACATAACTCCTACACCACACATTAAAAATGGCTAATAATGCCTGAAATAATGCAGCTTTGGGAGTTTTACTAGAAACATATGCTTTTTTAAATCTTGCAAATATAAAAAGTAGTTTTTTACTCAATATGACTATAATAGTCTTAGAATCCTGAGATAATGCGAAAAAAGCAATAAAAATGTGTTCAAACACAACTTCTAAACAACACATGCAAAATGGCTAATAATGCCCAGAGATATGTTTTTTTGTTAGTTGTACTAGAACAATGATCTTTTCTAAGGTTTGCAAAGACACAAATTAGTTTTTTTATTCAATATAACAGTGTAACTGTCATACTAAATATGAAAGGTTTATAATCATAACTCCAAAACCAAATATGAAATTTGTCTTAAACAGCCTTTAATATTGAATTTATGTAAGTTCTACCAGAATCAGGTATTTTGGAAAGAATCACAAATACAAATATTAGATTTTACTGGCCTCATATTGGTCACACTCAAAATGACATTTTTTGAAACATAACTCCAAAAATACACATGCAAAATGTCTAATAATGCCTGAAGAAATGCATCTTCAAGAGTTTTCCTGAAAAAAAAACCATTTGGTAAGGTTTGCAAAAACAAAATTTGATTTGTTACTCAATTCGACAAAAATGTACTTAGAATCCTGAGATAATGCGAAAAAAGCAATAAAAATGTATTCCAACATAATTCCTAATCCAAACGTGCAAAATGTCTAAAAATGCCTGTGATATTCAATACATGTGAGTTTTACTAGATACAGTTGTTTTTCAATGGTTTGCAAATACAAAAATGAGGTTTTACTCAATATGACTGTATACTGTAACACTCAATATGACAGTTATTTAAACATAACTCCTAAACCACACATTAAAATGGCTAATAATGCCTGAAATAATGCATCTTTAGGAGTTTTACTAGAAACATATGCTTTTTTAAATCTTGCAAATGCAAAAAGTAGTTTTTTACTCAATATGACTATAATAGTCTTAGAATCCTGAGATAATGCGAAAAAAGCAATAAAAATGTATTCAAACACAACTTCTAAACAACACATGCAAAATGGCTAATAATGCCCAGAGATATGTTTTTTTGTTAGTTGTACTAGAACAATGATATTTTGTAAGGTTTGCAAAGACACAAATTAGTTTTTTTATTCAATATAACAGTGTAACTGTCGTACTAAATATGAAAGGTTTATAATCATAACTCCAAAACCAAATATGAAATTTGTCTTAAACAGCCTTTAATATTGATTTTGATTTTTCCGATTTATGAGAATCGATGCGAGCTCTCCTCTTTTTGGAAACACTCCCGACATCCCCTGAAGAACCTGGCACAGTAAGACCCACCTCAACGGTTATTATGAATGATTTATTGCAATGATTTTAACCATGATTCTTTGATTATTGATGATTATTTGGAATGATTTATTGACGCTGTGCAAGGCTTACGCTATTGAACCTGTATTAAAAAGCATCATCTAAAACTAGGATAATTTCATGTCCCTGTTTACCACCTTTTCTTAGACGTAATGTTTTAGGGTTTTCACGTGTCCACCACCTAGCTCTGAAGGGTCACTCTAACGCAGTCCACTTACAATATGTCCTGCAAGGGCTTTTACATATCCTAGCCCCCGAATTTAACCTAGTCAGTAACAAGAGCCAAGATTCATTAGAGGTGAGCTACCCATAAACGGCGGGATCCGTGATTTAGACCTGGCCTTAGGAGAGAGGCTTCTCTGCCGGGGGGGACCACGGAAGGAAGAAGGACAGACGCCGGACCACCGGGACCATCCCAGGGTAGTAGAACTAGGCTCATCGCCTCGCCATCCAGCTGAGTAGGGCCCACGTCGGTGGAGCAGCCGGTAAGACCGGTTGACCCGAGGGGACATTACCCGTAGGACGGAGTGCTGGATTTTGACCAGCAATAGGTATTGTGCGTCAATCACCGGAATCTAACACGTGGCGCCCAACGTGGGGCCCTTCGCAAAGACGTGCGTTGAGCCTGAAGAAAGAAGAACCTGTGGGGGTCCAGGAGGATCCCTGCTCGTGTTGAGACGACCCGGTTTTAGGGAAGATTGCAAAGTGTAGTGATTATCCCAGTTTAGGAGGATCGCAGAAGACTGTAGATTGACTCCAGATAGTGGATCGGTGTAAGGTAGACACTGAGGACACTAGGTCCGTGATAGAGAGTTAATCGACATACGGACGTGACAAGCGGTAGGGGTTGGAGAGCTGTGACTGACTAAGCACCAACGAACCGCCGAGAGAAGCCTGACAGCCTGACCCTCTCCCTGACTCTAGGCGCTACGAGTGGCTTGAGGGGTACGGCGACTCGAGACGACTAAAATAATGCACAATAGCAAGATGACTGGAGTGCAATCGCAGGGCGACGACAGGTCGCATGAAGCCGAGAATGCAGAATTAGGTCAGTTAGGGACCAAAAGAGATGAAGCCCAGGGAGCATCCGCCGCCACGGGGGCAACCAAGGACTGGGGGGCGGTGTCAGACGATACCAGTGTTAGGGAAGGTACACGGTTAGACAGACCCTACATCCAAGTTGTTCCTTTGGGGTATGGGTGGGGCTCATGGGCAAGAGCAGTAAAGAATCATGTACTAGAACACTGGCCCAATCAAGATGAAATTGAGTTAGGTGCAGCAATAGAACTGGATTGTAAAAAGAAAGGGTTTTTTATATCCCCTATGACAAGGAAGAACATGGAAATACGAGTGTCGGTCTCCCCCACTCCGCCAACGAAGAAATCTGAAGCAATACTATGGGTAGAGTGGTGGGTGAAGGAGCTGATGCCAGAAGGACCAAAGGGTAGGCATAGGCAGATAACAACATTGATTAGCCCAGAAATATCACTCGATCCAATTGTTAAGATGTTGGCCAACAGGTGTGGAGTGGAGCCGATTTTATTAGTGGCAAGAAGAAGGTCTTACTCTTGGCATAAGGACTTTAATGCCGCAGGCGCCTGTTTAAAAGATTATCAGAACCCTTTGGAGCCGAGAGAGACAGAACAGACAGCCGATGACCAGAGCGTAGTTACGGCACCCGCCAACGAGAGTTCGGAGGAAGATGATAGGGACGCAGACCCACCTGACATTAGGAAAGGAGTAGAGAGACTCAGTTTAGACTGGGAAGGAGACACTTCGCGACGCCCTCCCCCTGGCCTCCTGATGAAGATGGAAGGAGATACGCCGGCTCTATGCAACAGAGCTTTAGCGGATCTAGTTCAGACAGAAGAAAGAGAAGGTTATGAAACAGAAGCAAGGCGTAGGGAGCTTAGTGTGTCCCCTCAGGACTCGGACGAAGACAAGTTAAAGGCAAAGTTTAAATATTATGAGAACCAGCCTAAACACGAAGGTGCTACCCGGGTGCTTCCCCGCTTGAGGCCCCTGCCTAGCTGTGCTCAGAAGTTGAGAAGTCAGGCGGGCATTACGGTCTATAGTTATGTGGGGTACCCGTGGGACCTAGACGGACATGGACTAATAACTTTAACTGACACAAATTTAAAATCCCACCTAAAGAGGTTCGGATCGCAACTGCACTCACAAGCGGGTCATAGTTATTTAGCTGAGAGAGCAGGGATCCGGAGAGGTGACGGCCGTATGGGTCGCTATGTCGGGGAGCAGATAGTGATGACTAGCGGGGGCGACTCCAGCTACTATGCCATTATACATGTGCCAGTGACAAAGTTTAAGACATCAAAGACGCTGACAATTACCGAGAGATAGTGGCAGCGGCGCTAGAAAAAGGCATACGGTACGCTAGCACAATGGAAATGTTTAGAGTTACTATCAGTTTGGACGGGGTGAGATCTGGCGACCTGCCCTGGAGAGTAGCAGAGCAGGCGGTAGTTAGATCAGTGTGCACCTATTTAGGGACGACTCCAGGCTGGAATCATGTGAGGGAGATAGTGATAGTCACCTCCGAGAAGCAAGACAGTGAGCGCCGTGAGGCTCTCGTGAGACCGTTGAGGAGGACTGAGGTTCTTAGCCCGGTCACTGAAACGAAAAAGGAGGGAGGTGTGTTCCTTCCCCCAGTCCAGGTCGCGGGAGCGAGGGACCCGCCGGCCCCTGAGTCGCCAAGCGTGAGCGGAATGCCGGCTGGGAGCAATCCCGGAGACGAGCTGGTCCCAACGGTAACCACCACAATGGTGGCGGCTACGACTACCTGGGAGGGATGGCTACACCACCGCAACCGGCCCCTAGAACAGGGACCGGGTTGCGGCGAAGCTCCGATTCCAGTTATGCAACCCGGAGCCAAACGAGACCACGACACCCGGCAAGGGGTGATCCATCACCGGTGAGTGAGTCTTCTCATCATGTGTTAGCTCCAGCCATAATAACGCAGCCGCCACCTGACTCTGAGATAGAAGTGTCGGAAGGTCAGGAGACTTCAGACGAGGGAGCGCGAGACTCAGACCCAAGCCTGGCCTCGGCAAATGCAGATGACCTGCCTCCACCGAGTCAGTTACGAGTGGGGAAAAGGGCAGGGGTTAAGAAAGCAGTCCCCACCTTTTCAGTGGAAAAAATTACCGAGAGAATGGCTAGGGACCTCAGCTGCGGGGCCATAGAGACCAAGGACGGAAGAAAAGCCTACATGCCTGAGATAGGACAGACGGAGTATTATGTGCCAGAGGCCTGGAAGTGCAAGCTGGACAAAGAAGTTATTTTAAATGTTAAGGCGAGCAGTAGGGAGTGGGCTAATATTCTGATGACTCCATCCTACGGCTCTCTTATGGCAGCTAAAAGTTTAACTAGCAATTTTCGAGTATCCTTTTTGGCCATCACACACGATGTCATGCTTAGGAGGCTGAAGAAGGCAGCGTATAGAGAAGCTAAGAAGATAGAAGAGAAGGGACAACAGACATCAGTCAGCGAGGATGAAGAAGTAGCGGATCCGCCACAGGTCACTAAACCCTCCGCTCAGATCCCTCTAGCCCCAGTGCGGGGTACTTCCCTGCCTGATGCTTCGGTAGGATATACTGAACTAAAAAAGGTGAAACACTTAGTGCCAGCTAGGGCAAATGACCAGGATATACAGGAATATTTGAAAAGTTGCTGGGCGGTAGTCAAAAACACTACGAGTAATGATGAGGCGCGGAGATTATGGCTTGTGTATACCACGGGGCAGGAACTAAGCGAGGAGGCCACTGCCGACGAACATTATCGGCGAATGGTGATAGAAGGGACTGATGACGAAGACGGCAAGTTTGATTTAGCAAGAAAGCACCTAGAGAAGGGTCAGCCGCTAAAGCATGTTTGGTATACTTTGAAAAAATCAGTTCCTATGGGCCAGTGGGTGAAGACTCTCCGAAGGCTAACTAAAAGTATGAGAGATGAGATGGATTTTGTGATGATGGATCCCAGTACTACCACCCCTGAGCAAATAGACGAGGTGGTACGTAGATGGGACATTAAATGACAGTATCAGGAAAAGAAGCGAGCAGAAGGAGCTCAGCGTAAAGGGGGCCCCCTGGTGACAGAAAGGGTAACACCCGTAACATTGAGAGCCGCCGCGCCCTCCGGGGCCGCAGCGGATCAGGGTTACGGTCCGCCAAGGGGCCCAGCTCGGCACGAACGGCCCCAACGCCCCGTAGATCGTCCGCCCCCAAGGGACAGGTCCCGCCCACCAATGAACCAGGCCACAGCACCGCAGAGGAAGGGGACATACCTGCCACCAGAAGAATACAACAAGCTGACAGCCGAGCAGAAAAGTGCCCTCCGTGAAGCAAGGAAGATTGCCAGCGGAGGATCCGAGAATTGATGGCCGCTAAGGTACGGGTCACCCTGGAACATGCCTACAGGGTGGGGGACAAAATCTTTACCAATATCGATGGAGTTCCCTACCTAGTAGACACCGGGGCAGAGGTGTCCATGACCCGTAGAAACCTTTTAAATGCAGGACACCTCAAAGTTCAGATGGCGGACGGGTCCGTTTCCGAAGTGCCTTACGGTATCTGGAAAGGGATCGTGTGGATTATGGGTCCTAACGACCTGATTTCTGTGACGGACCTTGAGGCGTTGAATCAGAAGACCAACAAAAGAAATTGGAAGAAGCGGCTATCAATTTTACAGGCAAGAATGTGTAGACTACCAGTAGGAACTGAAGGGAAGATCTGGTACAAGGCGGTCGACATCCCGGCAGTGACAGGGAAGATGATAGCGGATAGCGATTTATCTCCAGAAGGAAAGGTAAGGTTGAAACAGATTATTTCCCAAGCTAAAGTAGCTAGGTTTAAGAATGATTGTGGGGATATGGGGGAAAAATATATCCACTCCATAGTGGGGGGCATGCATCCTCCTGTGAGACAATATCCCCTCAACCCCGATGCAGTGAAAGAGATGGATGTAATCGTTCAAGAACTGCTAGTGCTAGGAGTATTGAGGGAGGAATTACATCCCCAGACCAATAGTCCAATCCAGGCGGTAAAGAAGCCAGAGACAGCGGGAGGTGGGTGGAGACCAGTTATCAACTTTAAGGCGCTCAACCGCAGAACCCTCGCCCACAAGGCTAGCTTAATCAACCCGCAGGGAACTTTGAAGACTTTGCGGCTGAAACCCCTCAAGTCCTGCATCGATCTCGCTAAACGGGTTCTTTTCAATGAGGCTAGCTAAAGCATCACAGGCCAAAACCGCTTTTACTCACAAGGGTAAGTCGTATGTATGGGAGAGACTCCCTCAGGGGTACAAGAACTCCCCGAATGTTTTTCAGTCAGCCGTAATGGAAATTTTAGATGGACTAGGAGCGACTGTTTACATTGACGATGTTTTTATAGCAGACTACACAGAAGAAGAGCACTTAGGCAGACTACAGAAAGTGGTAGAACGACTGACTGCTGCAGGACTCAAGCTTAACCTAAAGAAGTGCCAGTTCGCCAGAAAGCAAGTAAATTATCTAGGGTTCCACGTAGCAGACGACCTGGGGCTTTCAGAGGAGTATAGGGCCAAGGTAGAGCGAATTGAACCACCTACGTCACTAAACGCCCTCCAAAAGGCTCTGGGCCTCTGCAACTATGTGAGAGATCATGTTCGGGGCTACCAGAAGTATGCGCGACCACTGTATGCCAAGTTGAAGAAGGCTGTAGTTAAAGACGGCATGGACGAGGCTGAGGCAGGTGCCGTACGGTTAGGGAAGCCAGAATGGAAGTGGACGGCGGCGGATCAAGGCAATTTGGAGCAGCTACAGTGGGCCATCAATAATGCAGTGAGGTTAGAGCCGAGGAGCCCTACGGCACGACTGATAATTGAGATTGAGTTTGAAGACGATAATGCCATTGTCACGGTGAGTAACGAGGGAGGAGGACTCGTGGCGCTGTGGAGCTACACGTTGTCTTCAGTGGAGAGGAAATATTGTTTGTCAGAGCAGGCATTGGCGGTTATGGCAAGATATTGGAACTCCATGAAAGAGCTCGCCCAAGGGCAAGGTATGACAGTCCGTTCTCAGTTCTTGGTGTACAGGTTCCTCAGTAAAGCTACAGTTGAAGGCTCCAAAGCAACAAATGCACGTTGGGGTAGGTGGGAAGACATTTTGTTAGACCCAGACCTTGACTTTGGACCGAAAAAATTGGACAAACCTGAAAAGAAAGCAGCGGGTTGTAAGCTTCATTATGATTGGGTCCTCATTACAGATGGGTCGAGAAAAGGCTCGGATGACACCGCATATTGGGGGTTCATTATTGAATGTGACGGTAAGGAGGTTATCCGACAGAAAGGAAGAGTATTGGGGAGCGCGCAGTTGGGTGAAGTTACCGCTGTGCTTGAAGGTTTGATTGAATTAGAAAGGAGGAAAATTAATAAAGTAAGGATTATTACTGACAGTTACTATTGTGCACAGGCTCTTAAAGAAGATCTTGACATTTGGCGTGAAAATGGGTGGGCGACTGCAAAAGGAAAGACCATAGCCCATGATGAGCCATGGATGAAGATAGCTGAATTATCTGCCAACATGGACTTAGATGTTATACATCAAAAGGCGCATTCTCGCGAAGGCGAATACTGGAGACAGAACGACGAAGTGGATCGTTATGTCCAGTTAAGAAAAATTATTTTAGTCGGGATCGAGGACTGGGAGGTAAGCCCTAGTGGTAGAATAGTGCCCCCAGAGAAAGTAGCGGGTGTGGCGCTGGCAGTGCATGGGGCACTTGGCCATGCGGGCCTGGACCCGACAAGAGGGGAACTGGAGAAGCAAGGTCTCTGTATTCCACGCAAAGATGTCCGTCGTGTCCTAAAAGACTGTGAGTTGTGTGGTCAGTACAATGCAGGACGGAGAGGGCGGCGGACCGCAGGCCTCACCATCAAGAGCACCGTGCCGTGGGGGTCCATCTGCATGGATGTGGCAGGACCTCTGGGAGTGACCGGTCAGAGAGGTGAGAAATACCTGTTGGTGCTTGTTGACTCCATGTCGGGCTATGTTGTAACCAAGCCCGTGAGAAATGCTAATGCTACAAGTGTGATTAGCCTGTTAGACCAAGCATGTGTATGTTTAGGTCTACCTAGGGAGCTCCGAACAGACAATGGGACCCATTTTCGCAACAGGAAAGTTGACCTGTGGTGTCAAAAGTACGGGGTGGTGAGAGTTTACTCGCCCCCGTACACACCACAGGCTAACGGTGTTGTGGAACGTACCATTGGGATAGTGAAAAATTGGATAGGGAAAAATTCTAATTCTAAAGAATGGAGTACTAGGGTGCTGGAAATGATTGCCACACTAAATGATAGGTGTCGTAGTGGCAGACCTTCACCAGCAGAGGAGCTCAACCAACGACCGTTTACATCACCAGAAATAGGGCGGAGCTTGAACGACCATAACCCTGATCCCGGCCACATGAATCCATTTCAGGTTGGGCAGCGAGTGTGGGTGCGATCGTTCGGTCCTAAAATTGGTGCGGCGGTTAGACCCAAGTACGGCCAGCAAGACACTGTCGTTGAGATTATAGATCGCAACACTGTTCGCCTCCTACGTGCCGGAGTACAAGGAGTGGAACAGCTTAAAGCACTTTGCGGATTACCCTTGCTTCCAGCGGATCCTCATCGTTAGAATAGACTAGGAGCTAATTATTATGGCCAGTGACACACAGACCCTACCACCCTTTGTCAGACTGGCCACTGTTAAGGGGGTGGTTATCTTGAGACGAGGTACCTCGGGACTCTGGACAGGCAGAGGTACCCATATTTTAGATTTTGCCAAGAGGGGCTTCTCCTGTGAAGAAAAGGAGTTGCTCCTCTGGGCACAAGTGAAGAACGCATGTGTTGTCTGTCTGGCTCCTTCCAACCTGAATGTGCAGTGGGAAGGACCAGGCAGAGAAAAACCGTATATTATTTCTGTAAAGAACCCAGGGTTCGACGAAATGTATTACAAGCCAGTAAAAGTACTGGACGCTTTAGTTTGCGGCAAGTGCCGCTGGAGTGTGTTGCCAAGACTTCACATTATGACCCAGTGGTGTACCAGTGACGCACTATTGGACCTGTCAGTTTGCCGGTGCCAGTGGGATGGCGCCACACTGACGTCTTGTGCTCCGTGCAACCTCTGGGCCCGCACGGGGAGACTGATAATGACTGCTGCTGCCGAAGGATGGCAGGTAAGAAAAGCGGTTGACCCAATTCAGCCCCTCTGGCCTCCAGGGGCAGGAGGGGATGTTTTCATGCCCGCAGCGGATCACGGGGTCCTGGAAGGAATGAGGTCCGGTCCTTCTGCGCCGATTGTAGAAACCCCATGGTGGGAGCATGACGACGAGGGGTCAGGACCATCCCCTCACCGATGGCAGGAGTTGGTGAGGTCTAACTGGCCTTACCGACCCGAGGTGCCGCCGGTGTTGGAGGCACCGTGGGCCTCTACTTGGGAGTCCTCAGTGTTCCGCGTTTGGCGGGATCCCAGGGAAGAGGGCTATCACCCCATCCCGGAGACGCTGATCCAGGATCATCGTGATATGGCCGAGCGTGGCGGTTGGTCGGGGCCATGGGAGCTCACGACATGGGCAGATCTGATAGAGGAAGTATTCGTAGATACCTCGGTGCCCGTCTGCCCCGTGGGAGCGGTGCCGAGGGAGCATGGGTCCCGAAGAACTAGATTGTACTATCAAGCGACCTGCCTCGACGGGTTTCGACTCACGGGGGCCATTCAGACAGAGAAGCGTAAACGCTTCTTGGTAACCCCGGAGCTCGTCCGTCGGGACGGAGTCCTTCAGTTGCCAGGTACATTCGCTATGAGGGCTGCCTCGCCCTCTCCCCCAGGCCATGTGTATCAGGTCAAGTTGTCTGTACAGACGGTGATGGTGCCTTACCAAGGAGTCTACTCGCTGGGGATCGACATCACTCGTGAGGGCATTAAGCCGGCTCTCCCGCCAGACCAGGAGTCCGGTAACCTGCCTCCGGTGATGCCACCGCCAACACGGCTCTCTAAGGTAGCCTGCCTGTTAATTCGCCTTAAAGTAGGCAAATTGGCGTCCGAGTCCCCTCGAAAGTAGTTTTCGAGGACTCGGCTGTTGTTAAGACCTATCCCTTCCAGGTGAGTTAATTCTTACCCTTTATTGTGTTTTTACCCTAACTCTTTAAATTGCCTTTCCCCGTAATCCTTTGTTTTTGTTATCCCATTACCCATTATTATCGTTTTTGGTTAAAACTAAGCTCTTAGTGTGGGCTGGTGTCCCCTCCTTTCAGGAGGAGGAGGGGGCGGAGTAGGGTGTAGCCCTAATACAAATACCGAGTACTGTGACCTAACTTACAGATGCTCTGAAATGTTGGGGCCCTACAGGCTACTGGGCATGAAGCCCTACGCAGCACCGGGCAGAAAGACTAAACTTTTGCTCGGGCTATTATCTGCACTGATAGTGTTGAGCATTTGTTACCTTGCAGGAGACGTTCCTTGGGAACGCCATCATCTGCACATTGGGCATTCTACGACGCGACTCTTGAACCAGACATGCTACAAGGCGAAAAGGCAAGTGCACGCTGTCGATAATTACACCGCCTTTTTTACTGATGGTCAGGGACGGGCGTTAGATGTTAATCTGTCTATGTTCCAGGAACACTTTACGTACCTAGGCTTTGACATTCACAACCCCGACAACCATGGCTTGGTTGAGGGGATCGAGAGTTTTGAAGGCAAATGGTTAGTATCCACACTGGAACCTGAGCAGCTGGAAACTAGGGAAGTAAGAGTTAACTGGATACAGACGAGTGAGGGAGGGCCGCAGTGGTTCTACTCCCAAGCTTGTGTCACACTTCGTAATTTGACGTACTGGGAGGATGAAGTAGTGCTCCCAGCTCCACACCTTCGTCACCGGTGCTTTCAGAAGCTCCGAGAACCTAGGGTGTTCCTGGGATACATGAACTTTACCTGCGCAGTGCCGGTGTCTAGAGAACCGGCTAGTGTGAACCAGACCGGGAAACAGGCGGCGGGTTACATCCAGGGGGTGAATCGCACCACCGAACAGTTGTTTGAACAACTGCTTGGGGATGAGGACCCTCCGATGGTAAACCTCACCCAGCTGTGGCCACAAAAAGCGGTCACTTGCATGAAAGAGAAGGTACTTAAGCTAGACCCATGTTTGTGGAACTTGGGTCCGATTAGATGTGAGAAAGAGCATTTCCTGGTCCTGAGCGTGTCGTAGAAATGCAACCAGCTACAGCGGCCTATGGCCTAGCTGAATCATACATAGAGCCCTTCGCCGGCGGACAATATGGACTCGGTGAGGTGTATGTCGAGGCCTGGTTGAACGACTCTCTGCCGTGGGTCTGGAAGAGATCCGTGGCACACCTAACGGCGGGTCAACGGGCCTCGTCGAAAGGGGGTAATGTAAGAAGTATACATGGCCCAAAAATGACTGATGTTTATGTTCAGAAGGTGCCTACTCCAGATGAGCTGTGGGGGGTGCCGCAAGACGACTTCGCTAAAATTGACGAATGTGTCCTAGAAAAGATGTTCCAGGACCTAAATAACTCTGACTACTCCTGGGAAGAGGGCGCTCACACGTACGATGCCTCCCCTAGATGCGATATCTGGCAGCCGCCGATATCTATCTACACCACGGGGGCTGGAGGTATGACTGTTCCCGTCATCGTCAACACAAGACGATGAAGGGGGCTTTAGAGCAGTGGCCGCAGTTTATCTACCCCAACCTGAAACGACCTTGGTGGGGTCTCCAGGGAGTAGAGTTCAAGGCATGGGTCCTACTGTGCCTGGAACTCACTCGTAACTACTGGATCAAATATCAGTATGTAGCATCGGTCTATTCGGCGGCTGACGGGGTGGCAGACTGGTACTGGTGGACTGGTTATCGACCGAGTGTAGTTATGAGTCCGAGACCCTGGAAGATGACCTGCAACAAAAACAACACCTCTTGCACCGTGGGTCTAGCTAGACGACCTTGTGGGGAACTCGAGACGTGGGGACCGACCTGTGACTCATGGTATCAGGGGAAGTATATGACTTTCGGGCAAGAGGTGACGTGCTCGTGTTGAGACGACCCGGTTTTAGGGAAGATTGCAAAGTGTAGTGATTATCCCAGTTTAGGAGGATCGCAGAAGACTGTAGATTGACTCCAGATAGTGGATCGGTGTAAGGTAGACACTGAGGACACTAGGTCCGTGATAGAGAGTTAATCGACATACGGACGTGACAAGCGGTAGGGGTTGGAGAGCTGTGACTGACTAAGCACCAACGAACCGCCGAGAGAAGCCTGACAGCCTGACCCTCTCCCTGACTCTAGGCGCTACGAGTGGCTTGAGGGGTACGGCGACTCGAGACGACTAAAATAATGCACAATAGCAAGATGACTGGAGTGCAATCGCAGGGCGACGACAGGTCGCATGAAGCCGAGAATGCAGAATTAGGTCAGTTAGGGACCAAAAGAGATGAAGCCCAGGGAGCATCCGCCGCCACGGGGGCAACCAAGGACTGGGGGGCGGTGTCAGACGATACCAGTGTTAGGGAAGGTACACGGTTAGACAGACCCTACATCCAAGTTGTTCCTTTGGGGTATGGGTGGGGCTCATGGGCAAGAGCAGTAAAGAATCATGTACTAGAACACTGGCCCAATCAAGATGAAATTGAGTTAGGTGCAGCAATAGAACTGGATTGTAAAAAGAAAGGGTTTTTTATATCCCCTATGACAAGGAAGAACATGGAAATACGAGTGTCGGTCTCCCCCACTCCGCCAACGAAGAAATCTGAAGCAATACTATGGGTAGAGTGGTGGGTGAAGGAGCTGATGCCAGAAGGACCAAAGGGTAGGCATAGGCAGATAACAACATTGATTAGCCCAGAAATATCACTCGATCCAATTGTTAAGATGTTGGCCAACAGGTGTGGAGTGGAGCCGATTTTATTAGTGGCAAGAAGAAGGTCTTACTCTTGGCATAAGGACTTTAATGCCGCAGGCGCCTGTTTAAAAGATTATCAGAACCCTTTGGAGCCGAGAGAGACAGAACAGACAGCCGATGACCAGAGCGTAGTTACGGCACCCGCCAACGAGAGTTCGGAGGAAGATGATAGGGACGCAGACCCACCTGACATTAGGAAAGGAGTAGAGAGACTCAGTTTAGACTGGGAAGGAGACACTTCGCGACGCCCTCCCCCTGGCCTCCTGATGAAGATGGAAGGAGATACGCCGGCTCTATGCAACAGAGCTTTAGCGGATCTAGTTCAGACAGAAGAAAGAGAAGGTTATGAAACAGAAGCAAGGCGTAGGGAGCTTAGTGTGTCCCCTCAGGACTCGGACGAAGACAAGTTAAAGGCAAAGTTTAAATATTATGAGAACCAGCCTAAACACGAAGGTGCTACCCGGGTGCTTCCCCGCTTGAGGCCCCTGCCTAGCTGTGCTCAGAAGTTGAGAAGTCAGGCGGGCATTACGGTCTATAGTTATGTGGGGTACCCGTGGGACCTAGACGGACATGGACTAATAACTTTAACTGACACAAATTTAAAATCCCACCTAAAGAGGTTCGGATCGCAACTGCACTCACAAGCGGGTCATAGTTATTTAGCTGAGAGAGCAGGGATCCGGAGAGGTGACGGCCGTATGGGTCGCTATGTCGGGGAGCAGATAGTGATGACTAGCGGGGGCGACTCCAGCTACTATGCCATTATACATGTGCCAGTGACAAAGTTTAAGACATCAAAGACGCTGACAATTACCGAGAGATAGTGGCAGCGGCGCTAGAAAAAGGCATACGGTACGCTAGCACAATGGAAATGTTTAGAGTTACTATCAGTTTGGACGGGGTGAGATCTGGCGACCTGCCCTGGAGAGTAGCAGAGCAGGCGGTAGTTAGATCAGTGTGCACCTATTTAGGGACGACTCCAGGCTGGAATCATGTGAGGGAGATAGTGATAGTCACCTCCGAGAAGCAAGACAGTGAGCGCCGTGAGGCTCTCGTGAGACCGTTGAGGAGGACTGAGGTTCTTAGCCCGGTCACTGAAACGAAAAAGGAGGGAGGTGTGTTCCTTCCCCCAGTCCAGGTCGCGGGAGCGAGGGACCCGCCGGCCCCTGAGTCGCCAAGCGTGAGCGGAATGCCGGCTGGGAGCAATCCCGGAGACGAGCTGGTCCCAACGGTAACCACCACAATGGTGGCGGCTACGACTACCTGGGAGGGATGGCTACACCACCGCAACCGGCCCCTAGAACAGGGACCGGGTTGCGGCGAAGCTCCGATTCCAGTTATGCAACCCGGAGCCAAACGAGACCACGACACCCGGCAAGGGGTGATCCATCACCGGTGAGTGAGTCTTCTCATCATGTGTTAGCTCCAGCCATAATAACGCAGCCGCCACCTGACTCTGAGATAGAAGTGTCGGAAGGTCAGGAGACTTCAGACGAGGGAGCGCGAGACTCAGACCCAAGCCTGGCCTCGGCAAATGCAGATGACCTGCCTCCACCGAGTCAGTTACGAGTGGGGAAAAGGGCAGGGGTTAAGAAAGCAGTCCCCACCTTTTCAGTGGAAAAAATTACCGAGAGAATGGCTAGGGACCTCAGCTGCGGGGCCATAGAGACCAAGGACGGAAGAAAAGCCTACATGCCTGAGATAGGACAGACGGAGTATTATGTGCCAGAGGCCTGGAAGTGCAAGCTGGACAAAGAAGTTATTTTAAATGTTAAGGCGAGCAGTAGGGAGTGGGCTAATATTCTGATGACTCCATCCTACGGCTCTCTTATGGCAGCTAAAAGTTTAACTAGCAATTTTCGAGTATCCTTTTTGGCCATCACACACGATGTCATGCTTAGGAGGCTGAAGAAGGCAGCGTATAGAGAAGCTAAGAAGATAGAAGAGAAGGGACAACAGACATCAGTCAGCGAGGATGAAGAAGTAGCGGATCCGCCACAGGTCACTAAACCCTCCGCTCAGATCCCTCTAGCCCCAGTGCGGGGTACTTCCCTGCCTGATGCTTCGGTAGGATATACTGAACTAAAAAAGGTGAAACACTTAGTGCCAGCTAGGGCAAATGACCAGGATATACAGGAATATTTGAAAAGTTGCTGGGCGGTAGTCAAAAACACTACGAGTAATGATGAGGCGCGGAGATTATGGCTTGTGTATACCACGGGGCAGGAACTAAGCGAGGAGGCCACTGCCGACGAACATTATCGGCGAATGGTGATAGAAGGGACTGATGACGAAGACGGCAAGTTTGATTTAGCAAGAAAGCACCTAGAGAAGGGTCAGCCGCTAAAGCATGTTTGGTATACTTTGAAAAAATCAGTTCCTATGGGCCAGTGGGTGAAGACTCTCCGAAGGCTAACTAAAAGTATGAGAGATGAGATGGATTTTGTGATGATGGATCCCAGTACTACCACCCCTGAGCAAATAGACGAGGTGGTACGTAGATGGGACATTAAATGACAGTATCAGGAAAAGAAGCGAGCAGAAGGAGCTCAGCGTAAAGGGGGCCCCCTGGTGACAGAAAGGGTAACACCCGTAACATTGAGAGCCGCCGCGCCCTCCGGGGCCGCAGCGGATCAGGGTTACGGTCCGCCAAGGGGCCCAGCTCGGCACGAACGGCCCCAACGCCCCGTAGATCGTCCGCCCCCAAGGGACAGGTCCCGCCCACCAATGAACCAGGCCACAGCACCGCAGAGGAAGGGGACATACCTGCCACCAGAAGAATACAACAAGCTGACAGCCGAGCAGAAAAGTGCCCTCCGTGAAGCAAGGAAGATTGCCAGCGGAGGATCCGAGAATTGATGGCCGCTAAGGTACGGGTCACCCTGGAACATGCCTACAGGGTGGGGGACAGAATCTTTACCAATATCGATGGAGTTCCCTACCTAGTAGACACCGGGGCAGAGGTGTCCATGACCCGTAGAAACCTTTTAAATGCAGGACACCTCAAAGTTCAGATGGCGGACGGGTCCGTTTCCGAAGTGCCTTACGGTATCTGGAAAGGGATCGTGTGGATTATGGGTCCTAACGACCTGATTTCTGTGACGGACCTTGAGGCGTTGAATCAGAAGACCAACAAAAGAAATTGGAAGAAGCGGCTATCAATTTTACAGGCAAGAATGTGTAGACTACCAGTAGGAACTGAAGGGAAGATCTGGTACAAGGCGGTCGACATCCCGGCAGTGACAGGGAAGATGATAGCGGATAGCGATTTATCTCCAGAAGGAAAGGTAAGGTTGAAACAGATTATTTCCCAAGCTAAAGTAGCTAGGTTTAAGAATGATTGTGGGGATATGGGGGAAAAATATATCCACTCCATAGTGGGGGGCATGCATCCTCCTGTGAGACAATATCCCCTCAACCCCGATGCAGTGAAAGAGATGGATGTAATCGTTCAAGAACTGCTAGTGCTAGGAGTATTGAGGGAGGAATTACATCCCCAGACCAATAGTCCAATCCAGGCGGTAAAGAAGCCAGAGACAGCGGGAGGTGGGTGGAGACCAGTTATCAACTTTAAGGCGCTCAACCGCAGAACCCTCGCCCACAAGGCTAGCTTAATCAACCCGCAGGGAACTTTGAAGACTTTGCGGCTGAAACCCCTCAAGTCCTGCATCGATCTCGCTAAACGGGTTCTTTTCAATGAGGCTAGCTAAAGCATCACAGGCCAAAACCGCTTTTACTCACAAGGGTAAGTCGTATGTATGGGAGAGACTCCCTCAGGGGTACAAGAACTCCCCGAATGTTTTTCAGTCAGCCGTAATGGAAATTTTAGATGGACTAGGAGCGACTGTTTACATTGACGATGTTTTTATAGCAGACTACACAGAAGAAGAGCACTTAGGCAGACTACAGAAAGTGGTAGAACGACTGACTGCTGCAGGACTCAAGCTTAACCTAAAGAAGTGCCAGTTCGCCAGAAAGCAAGTAAATTATCTAGGGTTCCACGTAGCAGACGACCTGGGGCTTTCAGAGGAGTATAGGGCCAAGGTAGAGCGAATTGAACCACCTACGTCACTAAACGCCCTCCAAAAGGCTCTGGGCCTCTGCAACTATGTGAGAGATCATGTTCGGGGCTACCAGAAGTATGCGCGACCACTGTATGCCAAGTTGAAGAAGGCTGTAGTTAAAGACGGCATGGACGAGGCTGAGGCAGGTGCCGTACGGTTAGGGAAGCCAGAATGGAAGTGGACGGCGGCGGATCAAGGCAATTTGGAGCAGCTACAGTGGGCCATCAATAATGCAGTGAGGTTAGAGCCGAGGAGCCCTACGGCACGACTGATAATTGAGATTGAGTTTGAAGACGATAATGCCATTGTCACGGTGAGTAACGAGGGAGGAGGACTCGTGGCGCTGTGGAGCTACACGTTGTCTTCAGTGGAGAGGAAATATTGTTTGTCAGAGCAGGCATTGGCGGTTATGGCAAGATATTGGAACTCCATGAAAGAGCTCGCCCAAGGGCAAGGTATGACAGTCCGTTCTCAGTTCTTGGTGTACAGGTTCCTCAGTAAAGCTACAGTTGAAGGCTCCAAAGCAACAAATGCACGTTGGGGTAGGTGGGAAGACATTTTGTTAGACCCAGACCTTGACTTTGGACCGAAAAAATTGGACAAACCTGAAAAGAAAGCAGCGGGTTGTAAGCTTCATTATGATTGGGTCCTCATTACAGATGGGTCGAGAAAAGGCTCGGATGACACCGCATATTGGGGGTTCATTATTGAATGTGACGGTAAGGAGGTTATCCGACAGAAAGGAAGAGTATTGGGGAGCGCGCAGTTGGGTGAAGTTACCGCTGTGCTTGAAGGTTTGATTGAATTAGAAAGGAGGAAAATTAATAAAGTAAGGATTATTACTGACAGTTACTATTGTGCACAGGCTCTTAAAGAAGATCTTGACATTTGGCGTGAAAATGGGTGGGCGACTGCAAAAGGAAAGACCATAGCCCATGATGAGCCATGGATGAAGATAGCTGAATTATCTGCCAACATGGACTTAGATGTTATACATCAAAAGGCGCATTCTCGCGAAGGCGAATACTGGAGACAGAACGACGAAGTGGATCGTTATGTCCAGTTAAGAAAAATTATTTTAGTCGGGATCGAGGACTGGGAGGTAAGCCCTAGTGGTAGAATAGTGCCCCCAGAGAAAGTAGCGGGTGTGGCGCTGGCAGTGCATGGGGCACTTGGCCATGCGGGCCTGGACCCGACAAGAGGGGAACTGGAGAAGCAAGGTCTCTGTATTCCACGCAAAGATGTCCGTCGTGTCCTAAAAGACTGTGAGTTGTGTGGTCAGTACAATGCAGGACGGAGAGGGCGGCGGACCGCAGGCCTCACCATCAAGAGCACCGTGCCGTGGGGGTCCATCTGCATGGATGTGGCAGGACCTCTGGGAGTGACTGGTCAGAGAGGTGAGAAATACCTGTTGGTGCTTGTTGACTCCATGTCGGGCTATGTTGTAACCAAGCCCGTGAGAAATGCTAATGCTACAAGTGTGATTAGCCTGTTAGACCAAGCATGTGTATGTTTAGGTCTACCTAGGGAGCTCCGAACAGACAATGGGACCCATTTTCGCAACAGGAAAGTTGACCTGTGGTGTCAAAAGTACGGGGTGGTGAGAGTTTACTCGCCCCCGTACACACCACAGGCTAACGGTGTTGTGGAACGTACCATTGGGATAGTGAAAAATTGGATAGGGAAAAATTCTAATTCTAAAGAATGGAGTACTAGGGTGCTGGAAATGATTGCCACACTAAATGATAGGTGTCGTAGTGGCAGACCTTCACCAGCAGAGGAGCTCAACCAACGACCGTTTACATCACCAGAAATAGGGCGGAGCTTGAACGACCATAACCCTGATCCCGGCCACATGAATCCATTTCAGGTTGGGCAGCGAGTGTGGGTGCGATCGTTCGGTCCTAAAATTGGTGCGGCGGTTAGACCCAAGTACGGCCAGCAAGACACTGTCGTTGAGATTATAGATCGCAACACTGTTCGCCTCCTACGTGCCGGAGTACAAGGAGTGGAACAGCTTAAAGCACTTTGCGGATTACCCTTGCTTCCAGCGGATCCTCATCGTTAGAATAGACTAGGAGCTAATTATTATGGCCAGTGACACACAGACCCTACCACCCTTTGTCAGACTGGCCACTGTTAAGGGGGTGGTTATCTTGAGACGAGGTACCTCGGGACTCTGGACAGGCAGAGGTACCCATATTTTAGATTTTGCCAAGAGGGGCTTCTCCTGTGAAGAAAAGGAGTTGCTCCTCTGGGCACAAGTGAAGAACGCATGTGTTGTCTGTCTGGCTCCTTCCAACCTGAATGTGCAGTGGGAAGGACCAGGCAGAGAAAAACCGTATATTATTTCTGTAAAGAACCCAGGGTTCGACGAAATGTATTACAAGCCAGTAAAAGTACTGGACGCTTTAGTTTGCGGCAAGTGCCGCTGGAGTGTGTTGCCAAGACTTCACATTATGACCCAGTGGTGTACCAGTGACGCACTATTGGACCTGTCAGTTTGCCGGTGCCAGTGGGATGGCGCCACACTGACGTCTTGTGCTCCGTGCAACCTCTGGGCCCGCACGGGGAGACTGATAATGACTGCTGCTGCCGAAGGATGGCAGGTAAGAAAAGCGGTTGACCCAATTCAGCCCCTCTGGCCTCCAGGGGCAGGAGGGGATGTTTTCATGCCCGCAGCGGATCACGGGGTCCTGGAAGGAATGAGGTCCGGTCCTTCTGCGCCGATTGTAGAAACCCCATGGTGGGAGCATGACGACGAGGGGTCAGGACCATCCCCTCACCGATGGCAGGAGTTGGTGAGGTCTAACTGGCCTTACCGACCCGAGGTGCCGCCGGTGTTGGAGGCACCGTGGGCCTCTACTTGGGAGTCCTCAGTGTTCCGCGTTTGGCGGGATCCCAGGGAAGAGGGCTATCACCCCATCCCGGAGACGCTGATCCAGGATCATCGTGATATGGCCGAGCGTGGCGGTTGGTCGGGGCCATGGGAGCTCACGACATGGGCAGATCTGATAGAGGAAGTATTCGTAGATACCTCGGTGCCCGTCTGCCCCGTGGGAGCGGTGCCGAGGGAGCATGGGTCCCGAAGAACTAGATTGTACTATCAAGCGACCTGCCTCGACGGGTTTCGACTCACGGGGGCCATTCAGACAGAGAAGCGTAAACGCTTCTTGGTAACCCCGGAGCTCGTCCGTCGGGACGGAGTCCTTCAGTTGCCAGGTACATTCGCTATGAGGGCTGCCTCGCCCTCTCCCCCAGGCCATGTGTATCAGGTCAAGTTGTCTGTACAGACGGTGATGGTGCCTTACCAAGGAGTCTACTCGCTGGGGATCGACATCACTCGTGAGGGCATTAAGCCGGCTCTCCCGCCAGACCAGGAGTCCGGTAACCTGCCTCCGGTGATGCCACCGCCAACACGGCTCTCTAAGGTAGCCTGCCTGTTAATTCGCCTTAAAGTAGGCAAATTGGCGTCCGAGTCCCCTCGAAAGTAGTTTTCGAGGACTCGGCTGTTGTTAAGACCTATCCCTTCCAGGTGAGTTAATTTTTACCCTTTATTGTGTTTTTACCCTAACTCTTTAAATTGCCTTTCCCCGTAATCCTTTGTTTTTGTTATCCCATTACCCATTATTATCGTTTTTGGTTAAAACTAAGCTCTTAGTGTGGGCTGGTGTCCCCTCCTTTCAGGAGGAGGAGGGGGCGGAGTAGGGTGTAGCCCTAATACAAATACCGAGTACTGTGACCTAACTTACAGATGCTCTGAAATGTTGGGGCCCTACAGGCTACTGGGCATGAAGCCCTACGCAGCACCGGGCAGAAAGACTAAACTTTTGCTCGGGCTATTATCTGCACTGATAGTGTTGAGCATTTGTTACCTTGCAGGAGACGTTCCTTGGGAACGCCATCATCTGCACATTGGGCATTCTACGACGCGACTCTTGAACCAGACATGCTACAAGGCGAAAAGGCAAGTGCACGCTGTCGATAATTACACCGCCTTTTTTACTGATGGTCAGGGACGGGCGTTAGATGTTAATCTGTCTATGTTCCAGGAACACTTTACGTACCTAGGCTTTGACATTCACAACCCCGACAACCATGGCTTGGTTGAGGGGATCGAGAGTTTTGAAGGCAAATGGTTAGTATCCACACTGGAACCTGAGCAGCTGGAAACTAGGGAAGTAAGAGTTAACTGGATACAGACGAGTGAGGGAGGGCCGCAGTGGTTCTACTCCCAAGCTTGTGTCACACTTCGTAATTTGACGTACTGGGAGGATGAAGTAGTGCTCCCAGCTCCACACCTTCGTCACCGGTGCTTTCAGAAGCTCCGAGAACCTAGGGTGTTCCTGGGATACATGAACTTTACCTGCGCAGTGCCGGTGTCTAGAGAACCGGCTAGTGTGAACCAGACCGGGAAACAGGCGGCGGGTTACATCCAGGGGGTGAATCGCACCACCGAACAGTTGTTTGAACAACTGCTTGGGGATGAGGACCCTCCGATGGTAAACCTCACCCAGCTGTGGCCACAAAAAGCGGTCACTTGCATGAAAGAGAAGGTACTTAAGCTAGACCCATGTTTGTGGAACTTGGGTCCGATTAGATGTGAGAAAGAGCATTTCCTGGTCCTGAGCGTGTCGTAGAAATGCAACCAGCTACAGCGGCCTATGGCCTAGCTGAATCATACATAGAGCCCTTCGCCGGGGGACAATATGGACTCGGTGAGGTGTATGTCGAGGCCTGGTTGAACGACTCTCTGCCGTGGGTCTGGAAGAGATCCGTGGCACACCTAACGGCGGGTCAACGGGCCTCGTCGAAAGGGGGTAATGTAAGAAGTATACATGGCCCAAAAATGACTGATGTTTATGTTCAGAAGGTGCCTACTCCAGATGAGCTGTGGGGGGTGCCGCAAGACGACTTCGCTAAAATTGACGAATGTGTCCTAGAAAAGATGTTCCAGGACCTAAATAACTCTGACTACTCCTGGGAAGAGGGCGCTCACACGTACGATGCCTCCCCTAGATGCGATATCTGGCAGCCGCCGATATCTATCTACACCACGGGGGCTGGAGGTATGACTGTTCCCGTCATCGTCAACACAAGACGATGAAGGGGGCTTTAGAGCAGTGGCCGCAGTTTATCTACCCCAACCTGAAACGACCTTGGTGGGGTCTCCAGGGAGTAGAGTTCAAGGCATGGGTCCTACCGTGCCTGGAACTCACTCGTAACTACTGGATCAAATATCAGTATGTAGCATCGGTCTATTCGGCGGCTGACGGGGTGGCAGACTGGTACTGGTGGACTGGTTATCGACCGAGTGTAGTTATGAGTCCGAGACCCTGGAAGATGACCTGCAACAAAAACAACACCTCTTGCACCGTGGGTCTAGCTAGACGACCTTGTGGGGAACTCGAGACGTGGGGACCGACCTGTGACTCATGGTATCAGGGGAAGTATATGACTTTCGGGCAAGAGGTGACGTGGGTTAAAGGTAACACTCGCTTAGACAAGGAACTGACGGGATCGGTTACCCGGGACCGGGGTTGGCAGAGAGGCCCGTCAGAGTGGAACCATGGGTGTGCCAGGGCGCTGTTGGGTCCTGTGAGGCTCCGGGCCGATATCCACATGGACATGGTGCTGCACGTGAGTTATGCCGAAATGATTCGTCTCGAGGGCCACGCTTTTAGACAGAGTCTATGTATGGGCAAAGAAATAGAGGGATTTCAGTGGGTCGGGCGCAATAGAATCTATAACAATGGGACATGTGCGGCACCGCTCGAGCATTGGGTGAAGTGTGGGTCTCACGAATGCTCACTGTTAGAGATATCGGGCAAGGCTCTCGTAGCGGGAGTGGAAGGGTTGTTGGAGGTACCAGGGGAAATCCTAGGAAAGATTGAAGAAGGTGCAACCATGCTTCTGCACGACGTGTGGGACATGGTTCGACCTTTCGTAATGTATGGGTTAGCAGGGCTCGGAGCTATTATTTTGGGGCTCTTGGCCTTGCAGTTACTCCGTTTCCTTCTCGGGGCTATTTGTAGAAGGGGGCGGAGTAAGTCCGCCCGTGCGGGGGCGGTATTAGAGACTTTGAACAGCCAGTAACCTGGCCTTAGCGGCCAGTAAAGACTAAGGCTTCTCCTCAACTGAGACTAGCAATACACACTGAAGTTATAAAAGAGACATTTTTGAAATTTTTGAATTTGCAAAAAGACATTTTTGAAGTTACAAACGGAAATTTTTGAAATTTTTGAAGCTACAAAGAGACACTATGACAGGCAACCGCACCATGGCGAACACCTCTGATGGGGGCACGGTGTGGTCAGCATTCCCTCTGAACATTTGGACTTGGAACAGTACAGAACTTTGTGAGTTTAGCGCCTTGGAAGTGATTTGGCTGATCTTCTGCTGCACCGGTAACCGGGCCAACAATCCAGGTCTGCGGGCCATCTGTATGACCCTTGGGGCCGTGCATGTGACTGTGGAAAACGTCGGCCTGGGCCTGAAAGACTACACAACGTCGTGGTTCGTGGTCTACCTGCTGGGACGTGTCAAGATCGAAGCATCAAAGGTTTGCCTCACAAAGGCCCTGATCCTGGCTGTCTGGATGCTGTTGGACATGGCGTCAATCTGGTTCGAGTCCGTGATGTGGGTGACTGTTGCCGCCGAAGGACTGGCTGTGCTGGGCATGCTAACGTATGTATACAACCAGGTGTGCTGCCTGCGAGGTGCCCACGCAGCCCTATGGTTCGTTAAAATGACTCACTTGGGGGTTTGGGGAATTGGTTGGGGAGCCTTGAGCTCCCTCAATTTAGCGGGATACTTAACTAATTTGCCATTAATTGTGTGGTTTATTTTGTATGGTTACCTGTTCCCTCAACCTGGCAGCAAAATGATGGGTGGAGGCCGGATAGTCCCACCTCAAGGGGGGGCGGCTCCAATACCCCGGAACAGATGGTCAAAATGGTCTGAACAAATGTATGGTGATGTCCCCGACCCTATGGGGTAAGAAACTTCAGTTGTTACTGCTTTTTGCTCGCCATTAGTTGAAGGCTCGCATGCTTTATCTGGCTATACCACTGAAATGTTTAACATTGTTTTATTTTTTCATTTTTATTTCCTTATATATTGAAGGGAAAAATGTTTTTGCTGAAATGTTTTGCGGGGAAAGGGGGCCGCTTTGTCGAAAACAGGATGTTGCGCAACCGTGGTGGGAGTAGAGGGGGTGTAACCGAGTCAGTGGACGGAAGCCCTGCCCATAAGGAGGACCGTTCGGGGGCTACTTAAGATGTGATCGCCGGTGGGGGCGTCTCTCACTTTGCTTTCAACCTTCACTGCTACACCATCTAAGCCTACACCACTACTTGCTACCATGACTGCTCCTACCCCGCCTGCGATTGGTCGAACTTCTCGTACCACGGAGTCCATGATAACGACTCCTTTTGTAATCACTGTGAGTATGAATGCTACTACTCTGACCAACGCGACTGAGATACACCCCTCCGGGGTAGTGCTGTCCGCTTTAGAATTTTGGCTTCTCGAAGCCATCTGGCTGCTATTCTGCTGTACGGGGGAATGGGCGCGGGACCAACCACTAAGATTCATCGGACTCCTGCTTGGGGCTGCTAAATGCTTGCACGAAAATGTTATCCAAGGCAAAATGTGGCTGACCCTCTCCTGGTTCGTGACCTATTTGCTGGGTCGGGTCTCGATTGACTCTACCCGCCTGGGCATGCTCCAGGGTGCCGCCGTCCTCATGTGGATGGTGCTGGACACAGTTGCTGTGTTCTGGGAACCGCTGAGGATCGTGGCCATCGTCCTCGAGGCAGCTTCGGTGGTCACCCTGCTGTTAGTTCTGCTGGCACTGACCACCTTGCTGCGCACTTTTAGGCGACAGTGGCTATACAGACTTGGGGCGGTGATCCTTTGGGGCCTCAGCTGGGGTGCCCTTGTTATAGTACTGGGTGGGGTCTAAATCTTCTATTCCGATGGCCTCCTGGTTCATGGTGTATGGGGCCCTCTTCCCGAGACGCATGGCCCTAGAGGGTTCCACCCCAAAACCAAGGCTCCGAAGTCCCTGGCTGGGCAGGCTGGCGATGAGAGCGGCCAGGGACCGCCGAGGGTTTACTTTTGAACAGTAGCGGATAGCACTACTAAACGGGAGGGGGGGTTCGCTTTTTGTATATTTTATCTGAAATGTCTCATTAATGTTTTGTTTGGGTCGTCTAGGATGCCACCCAGTGCAGCGACTGTGCACAACCGTTCGATGGTTGTTTTTGGGATGCGAAGGGTCAGTTAATATGTTCCCACTGCTACCTGACCCGTCCTGTGAGAGATTGTGCCTGGGGCGTCCTACACCTCCACCCTACTGGCCCTACGGTTCCGTCAGCTGCAATTACTCGCCTTGTAAACAGCGCTACACCTCTGTGGTGTATCGGAGGAGGGGGATCCCTGGTGGTGCCCCGCATGGTGGTAGGTGCCCTCTATTCTTCTGTGTATACCACGGTGTGGGAGTTTATGGATGGGTCAAGAGTGACCTCTACACACGCTTCGGGGGATGGTAGGTTCCTGGCAATCAGTGCTAGGCGGGTGGCTCCTGAAGGTCCATGGCGTGTGTTGACTCGGGAGGGAAACCGGCTTCCGCCGCATGTCATGAGGAGACACTGTGGGTTGAGGGTCCCCAGGGACCTCGCCTCCCCAGTGTCTATCAGCTCAGAGTCTGGTCAGGAATCCGGCCCGCCCTCCCCAGCGAGGGTCAGGCCTGTCCCGGATGACTCGGGGTTGGATGAGGGAGCAGATGCCGTGGTAAGTCTGGTGGCGAAAGTAGCCCCAGTACCGGTGGTGTCGAACGACGCCCCTTCGCTTGTGGTGGTGGCTTCAGTCCCTGAGCCGGGCGCGGTGGCGGAGGCCCCCGTTCCGGCTGAGGTAGCGGTTGCCCCGCCACCTTTGGAAGTGGCTGTGGCTCCGTTGGCCGCGGTGCAAGGCCGGGTAACCCTAGGTCCGAAAGTGGGGGCGGTGCTTCCTGTGGCCGCCGTGCTTCCCGGGTCTACGTTCGCCCCGCCAAGTGTGGGGTTGGCGGATAGCACCCAGGCGGAAGTTGCGGCTGTGCCGGTCGCCCCCGTCTCCGAGGGGAGCTCTGACGAAGGTAGCGGCGCGCAGGCACAAGCGGACCTTGACGCAAGGGTGATGGTGCACGTGATGGAGACCTGCTTCACTGACTTTGGCCTTCAGACGATGGCAAGGGTCTTTAGAGAACAGGCGCCTGCTGCTAGCCCGGTGTCTGACGGTCCCCTCAGCTCGCCTGTGCAGCTGCCCTTCGCTGATCCACCACTGCTAAAGCGCCCGAAATTGGCGGCCCCGCCGGGATTACCGGAACGGCCGACCGCGATGAGGACACCGGAGTTCATACCCCGGCCTGAGACGCCCGAGCCTACTTCCCCGCCTGAGATGCTGGAAGCTTCACCGGTGCCCTCCGGGAATGCCGGGGGGGCCGAGGATGCTTTGACGGCTCTCTTGCAAGCGTTGGGGGATTATAAGGTCGTTGACGACGCCTTCGAGCCGGTAGGGTAACTGGATTCTTCCCCGATCCCATCGGCTCCCCCAAGCGCACCCTCTGGTATCGATTCAATTGTTACGCCCTCGGCGGTTGATCCCCCTACCAAGGGTTTCTAGAAGGGGGTGTCAAAATAAGTAGAAACCCCCCTTTAGAGGACCTATTTAACCGCGTATTTCCCCGCTTTAGGGGTTAGAAGCAAGGCTGGACCGTAGGGCCCCACTGGTGTATAATGAAGGCCAGGAATGTAATCGCTTACGTAAACTGTATCTGTGATAGTACTCACAAAAGGTGATGATGTATAAATAATCAAATGTGTAAATCAACATGTGAAAAGGATAGGTGACCTTTGACCAACATTCAGGTATGGCAAAGTGGAAGGCTACTCTGGACAACCATCTGCGTTAGTTAATACCTTCTCAGCACAAGTGTAATGTAAAAAACCTTCTCAGCAACAAGGCAGTAAGCAGGAACTTGTTGTGACAGGAACATGTTTTTGGAGCCATAAACATCACGCGGTAGCGGAGGTTGACGTGACATAGCGCGTGCTGATGTGGGGGAATAACGGGATGTTGGGCAAGAGTCTGAAAGACTCCGGATGCAGCCAGTTTTAGGATAGCAACAAGTATACTGAGCCAATGGAGAGTTGGTGCAAGAGTCACATGTGTAACAACCAATGCATTGATGAGAATAATGTCATGTGTTGTATCTCCATAGCAATGACATAGCAACGGGGTAACCACCCCGAAACCGAAGGTATATAGCAGTGTTGAATTTGCTATTATACGGGATTTCGTTCTTCAATGTTGCATCGAATGGACCACAGGAAAGACCTCTGAACTGCTTGGACTGAAAAGAACATTCCCAGCTCTCCAGACAGAACTCAATTCGACTAAGAAGAGACTTTCCTCCATTTCCGATCTCCCCCTGCGACGAAGGCAAAAGGGGAACAAGACTTTCGCTCTGTCCAGCCGAGGACGCAGGGCGTTGGCCGCTCGGGCTTTGGCTCTCGGCCACCACCACTTCTCCTTTTTGGCCTCCCCTCTTCTGCTTCGCAGCCGAAAGCCGGATGTGATCGCCGGGCCGGGCGACCCATCTGGCTTCCTCCAAATTGCATTTTTGAACACTTTTAGACTTTTTCCCTTTTTGGAAAGCTCGCTTCGATTCCTTCCCTTTTAGGGACACTTTTCGGGTTTTTAACGCGTTTTGATTTATTGACACCTCAGTATCCCATTTTAGTACTTTTTCCCATTTTGGGGTTTTTGTAGTTTTTGGTTTACGGTGACTTAATTCAGGATTTTTCCCATTTTTGGGGATAGTCTCTTTTTAGGCTGCATTAGATACAGCCTCCCAATTTAAGCACTTTTTCCCATTTTGGGGTTTTGGTAGTTTTCGGTTAACCGACTTGATTTTGATTTTTCCGATTTATGAGAATCGATGCGAGCTCTCCTCTTTTTGGAAACACTCCCGACATCCCCTGAAGAACCTGGCACAGTAAGACCCACCTCAACGGTTATTATGAATGATTTATTGCAATGATTTTAACCATGATTCTTTGATTATTGATGATTATTTGGAATGATTTATTGACGCTGTGCAAGGCTTACGCTATTGAACCTGTATTAAAAAGCATCATCTAAAACTAGAATAATTTCATGTCCCTGTTTACCACCTTTTCTTAGACGTAATGTTTTAGGGTTTTCACGTGTCCACCAACTAGCTCTGAAGGGTCACTCTAACGCAGTCCACTTACAATATGTCCTGCAAGGGCTTTTACATATCCTAGCCCCCGAATTTAACCTAGTCAGTAACAAAAGCCAAGATTCATTAGAGGTGAGCTACCCATAAACGGCGGGATCCGTGATTTAGACCTGGCCTTAGGAGAGAGGCTTCTCTGCCGGGGGGCACCACGGAAGGAAGAAGGACAGACGCCGGACCACCGGGACCATCCCAGGGTAGTAGAACTAGGCTCATCGCCTCGCCATCCAGCTGAGTAGGGCCCACGTCGGTGGAGCAGCCGGTAAGACCGGTTGATCCGAGGGGACATTACCCGTAGGACGGAGTGCTGGATTTTGACTAGCAATAGGTATTGTGCGTCAATCACCGGAATCTAGATTTTACTGGCCTCATATTGGTCACACTCAAAATGACAGTTTTTGAAACATAATTCCAAAAATACAGATGCAAAATGTCTAATAATGCCTGAAGACATGCATCTTCGAGAGTTTTCCTGAAAAAAAAAACATTTGGTAAGGTTTGCAAAAACAAAATTTGATTTGTTACTCAATTTGACAGTAATGTACTTAGAATCCTGAGATAATGCGAAAAAAGCAATAAAAATGTATTCCAACATAATTCCTAATCCAAACGTGCAAAATGTCTAAAAATGCCTGTGATATTGAATACATGTTAGTTTTACTAGATATAGTTGTTTTTCAATGGTTTGCAAATACAAAAATGAGGTTTTAATCAATATGACTGTATACTGTAACACTCAATATGAGAGTTATTTAAACATAACTCCTACACCACACATGAAGAATGGCTAATAATGCCTGAAATAATGCATCTTTGGGAGTTTTACTAGAAACATATGCTTTTTTAAATCTTGCAAAAGCAAAAAGTAGTTTTTTACTCAATATGACTATTATAGTCTTAGAATCCTGAGATAATGCGAAAAAAGCAATAAAAATATATTCAAACATAACTTCTAAACAACATATACAAAATGGCTAATAATGCCTAGAGATATGTTTTTTTGTTAGTTGTACTCGAAAAATGATCTTTTGTAAGGTTTGCAAAGACACAAGTTAGTTTTTTTATTCAATATAACACTGTAACTGTCATACTAAATATGAAAGGTTTATAATCATAACTCCAAAACCAAATATGAAATTTGTCTTAAAAAGCCTTTAATATTGAATTTATGTAAGTTTGAGCAGAATCAGGTATTTTGGAAAGAATCACAAATACAAATATTAGATTTTACTGGCCTCATATTGGTCACACTCAAAATGACAGTTTTTGAAACATAACTCCAAAAATACACATGCAAAATGTCTAATAATGCCTGAAGACATGCATCTTCGAGAGTTTTCCTGAAAAAAAAACATTTGGTAAGGTTTGCAAAAACAAAATTTGATTTGTTACTCAATTTGACAGTAATGTACTTAGAATCCTGAGATAAAGCGAAAAAAGCAATAAAAATGTATTCCAACATAATTCCTAATCCAAACGTGCAAAATGTCTAAAAATACCAGTGATATTGAATACATGTGAGTTTTACCAGCCACAGTCAGTGTGACCTGTGTGGCTGTTGACCAAGTATATCTTGCAGTCACTATCATATGCACAACAATACCGTGCACATCACATGCCTCAATTGGCACGCTTATGATTTGGTGAATGAGCGTACAAAAAAGCCCACAGTGGTACTACTTGTCATATTCGCCCGGCCAAGCTTTGAGTCAATCCTATATGAGGGTAGTGAAATTCTCGGGGTGAAATGGTGGGATTGGTAAGTAAGTTGCTAGGTTGGGATAGCGATTCATGCAAGGTTAACCCACTTTGTATCAATTTCCTGCATCCAGTGGCCCACCGGTAAAGTGAATGAGACACCCCTGATCCTAACAATTCAGAAAAAATCTGTTAAACAGTGGTATTTTTCTGTGGAACCGCCAGCATTGTCACTTCACTAAAGGTGATTGATCGTAATAATTTGGACAAACTCTTTAGAATAAAGGTATTTTTCTGCAGAACTGTTTGCATCGTCACTTTATTAAAGGTGGTTGATCTTAATAATTTTGTAAAAATCTGTAAAATTACGATATTTCTCCCCAAAACATTTCATGAAAATTTCTGTAAATATAATGTTTTTGATCATTATTTGCTTTACAATGTTTTACTTTAATTTTATGGTTTTTGTTTGGCAGCCGTAGCTGCCAGTAAATGACCGTTTTTTTGCAGAATTTATTTTTACAGTGTTTTCAAAGATACAAGTTTGTTTTTTTTATTCGATATAACAGTATTACTGTCATACTAAATATGAAAGGTTCATAAACATAACTCCAAAACCAAACATGAGATCTGTCTAAAAAAGCCTGTAATATTGACTTTATGTGAGTTTTTCCTAAATTAGGTATTTTGGAAAGGTTCACAAATACAAACATTTGGTTTTACTGGCCTCACATTGGTCACACTCAATAAGACGGTTTCTGAACCATATCTCCAAAAATACACATGCAAAATTACAAAAAAATGCCTGAAGAAATGTATATTTGTGAGTTTTACTGGAAAAAAAAACAATTTGTAAGGTTTGTAAAAACAAAAAGAAATGTTTTACCCAATTTGACAGTAATGTACTTAAAATCCTGAGATAATGCAAAAAGAGCAATAACAATGTATTCCAACATAATTCCTAATCCAAACGTGCAAATTGTCTAAAAATGCCTGTGATATTGAATCCATGTGAGTTTTACTAGATACAGTTGCTTTTCTATGGTTTGCAAATACAAAAATTAGGTTTTATTCAATATGACTGTATACTGTAACACTCAATATGACAGTTACTTAAACATAACTCCTACACCACACATGAAAAATGGCTAATAATGCCTGAAATAATGCATCTTTGGGAGTTTTACTCGAAACGATTCCTTTTTTAAATCTTTGCAATGCAAAAAATTTTGTTCTACTCAATATGATTATAATGTTCTTAGAATCCTGAGATAATGCGAAAAAAGCAATAAAAATGTATTCCAACATAACTCCTAATCTAAACGTGCAACATGTCTAAAAACGCCTATGATATTGAATACATGGGAGTTTTACTAGATACAGTTGTTTTTCTATGGTTTGCAAATACAAAAATGATGTTTTACTCAATATGACTGTATACTGTAACACTCAATATGACAGTTATTTAAACATAACTCCTACACCACACATGAAAAATGGCTAATAATGCCTGAAATAATGCATCTTTGGGAATTTTACTCGAAACATATGCTTTTTTAAATATTGCAAATGCAAAAAGTAGTTTTTACTCAATATGACTATAATAGTCTTAGAATCCTGAGATAATGCGAAAAAAGCAATACAAATATATTCAAACATAACTTCTAAACAACATATGCAAAATGGCTAATAATAGCTAGAGATATGTTTTTTGTTAGTTTTACTAGAAAAATGATCTTTTGTAAGGTTTGCAAAGACACAAGTTAGTTTTGTTATTCAATATAACAGTGTAACTGTCATACTACATATGAAAGGTTTATTATCATAACTCCAAAACCAAATATGAAATTTGTCTTAAAAAGCCTTTAATATTGAATTTATGTAAGTTTTAGCAGAATCAAGTATTTTGGAAAGAATCACAAATACAAATATTAGATTTTACTGGCCTCATATTGGTCACACTCAAAATGACAGTTTTTGAAACATAACTCCAAAAATACACATGCAAATAGTCTAATAATGCCTGAAGAAATACATCTTCGAGAGTTTTCCAGAAAAAAAAAACATTTGGTAAGGTTTGCAAAAACTAAATTTGATTTGTTACTCAATTTGACAGTAATGTACTTAGAATCCTGAGATAATGCGAAAAAAGCAATAAAAATGTATTCCAACATAATTGCTAATCCAAACGTGCAAAATGTCTAAAAATGCCTGTGATATTGAATACATGTGAGTTTTACTAGATACAGTTATTTTTCTATGGTTTGCAAATACAAAAATGAGGTTTTACTCAATGTGACTTTACACTGTAACACTCAATATGACAGTTATTTAAACATAACTCCTACACCACACATGAAAAATGGCTAATAATGCCTGAAATAATGCATCTTTGGGAGTTTTACTCGAAACATATGCTTTTTTAAATCTTGCAAATGCAAAAAGTAGTTTTTTACTCAATACGACTATAATAGTCTTAGAATCCTGAGATAATGCGAAAAAAGCAATAAAAATGTATTCAAACATAACTTCTAAACAACACATGCAAAATGGCTAATAATGCCTACATATATGTTTTTTTGTTAGTTTTAGTAGAAAAATTATCTTTTGTAAGGTTTGCAAAGACACAAGTTAGTTTTTTTTTTATTCAATATAACAGTGTAACTGTCATACTAAATATGAAAGGTTTATAATCATAACTCCAAAACCAAATATGAAATTTGTCTTAAAAAGCCTTTAATATTGAATCTATGTAAGTTTTAGCAGAATCAGGTATTTTGGAAAGGTTGACAAATACAAATATTAGATTTTACTGGCCTCACATTGGTCACACTCAAAATGACATTTTTTGAAACATAATTTCAAAAATACACATGCAAATAGTCTAATAATGCCTGAAGAAATGCATCTTCGAGAGTTTTCCAGAAAAAAAAAAACATTTGGTAAGGTTTGCAAAAACAAAATTTGATTTGTTACTCAATTTGACAGTAATGTACTTAGAATCCTGAGATAATGCGAAAAAGCAATAAAAATGTATTCCAACATAATTCCTAATCCAAACGTGCAAAATGTCTAAAAATGCCTGTGATATTGAATACATGTGAGTTTTACTAGATACAGTTGTTTTTCAATGGTTTGCAAATACAAAAATGAGGTTTTAATCAATATGACTGTATACTGTAACACTCAATATGACAGTTATTTAAACATAACTCCTACACCACACATTACAAATGGCTAATAATGCCTGAAATAATGCATCTTTGGGAGTTTTACTAGAAACATATGCTTTTTTAAATCTTGCAAATGCAAAAAGTAGTTTTTTACTCAATATGACTATAATAGTCCTAGAATCCTGAGATAATGCGAAAAAAGCAATAAAAATGTATTCAAACATAACTTCTAAACAACACATGCAAAATGGCTAATAATGCCCAGAGATATTTTTTTTCTGTTAGTTTTACTAGAAAAATTATCTTTTGTAAGGTTTGCAAAGACACAAATTTGTTTTTTTTATTCAATATAACACTGTAACTGTCATACTAAATATGAAAGGTTTATAATCATAACTCCAAAACCAAATATGAAATTTGTCTTAAAAAGCCTTTAATATTGAATTTATGTAAGTTTTACCAGAATCAGGTATTTTGGAAAGAATCACAAATACAAATATTAGATTTTACTGGCCTCGTATTGGTCACACTCAAAATGACATTTTTTGAAACATAACTCCAAAAATACACATGCAAATAGTCTAATAATGCCTGGAGAAATGCATCTTCGAGAGTTTTCCAGAAAAAAAAACATTTGGTAAGGTTTGCAAAAACAAAATTTGATTTGTTACTCAATTTGACAGTAATGTACTTAGAATCCTGAGATAATGCGAAAAAAGCAATAAAAATGTATTCCAACATAATCCCGATTCCAAACGTGCAAAATGTCTAAAAATGCCTGTGATATTGAATACATGTGAGTTTTACTAGATACAGTTGTTTTTCTATGGTTTGCAAATACAAAAATGAGGTTTTACTCAATATGACTGTACACTGTAACACTCAATATGACAGTTATTTAAACATAACTCCTACACCACACATGAAAAATGGCTAATAATGCCTGAAATAATGCATCTTTGGGAGTTTTACTCGAAACATATGCTTTTTTAAATCTTGCAAATGCAAAAAGTAGTGTTTTACTCAATATGACTATAATAGTCTTAGAATCCTGAGATGATGCGAAAAAAGCAATAAAAATGTATTCAAACATAACTTCTAAACAACACATGCAAAATGGCTAATAATGCCCAGAGATATGTTTTTTTGTTAGTTGAACTAGAAAAATGATCTTTTGTAAGGTTTGCAAAGACACAAGTTAGTTTTTTTATTCAATATAACACTGTAACTGTCATACTAAATATGAAAGGTTTATAATCATAACTCCCAAACCAAATATGAAATTTGTCTTAAAAAGCCTTTAATATTGAATTTATGTAAGTTTTACCAGAATCAGGTATTTGGGAAAGAATCACAAATACAAATATTAGATTTTACTGGCCTCATATTGGTCACACTCAAAATGACAGTTTTTGAAACATAACTCCAAAAATACACATGCAAAATGTCTAATAATGCCTGAAGAAATGCATCTTCAAGAGTTTTCCTGAAAAAAAAAACATTTGGTAAGGTTTGCAAAAACAAAATTTGATTTGTTACTCAATTTGACAGTAATGTACTTAGAATCCTGAGATAATGCGAAAAAGGCAATAAAAATGTATTCCAACATAATTCCCAATCCAAACGTGTAAAACGTCTAAAAATGCCTGTGATATTGAATACATGTGAGTTTTACTAGATACAGTTGTTTTTCAATGGTTTGCAAATACAAAAATGAGGTTTTACTCAATATGACTGTACACTGTAACACTCAATATGACAGTTATTTAAACATAACTCCTACACCACACATGAAAAATGGCTAATAATGCCTGAAATAATGCATCTTTGGGAGTTTTACTCGAAACATATGCTTTTTTAAATCTTGCAAATGCAAAAAGTAGTGTTTTACTCAATATGACTATAATAGTCTTAGAATCCTGATATAATGCGAAAAAAGCAATAAAAATGTATTCAAACATAACTTCTAAACAACACATGCAAAATGGCTAATAATGCCCAGAGATATGTTTTTTTGTTAGTTTTACTAGAAAAATGATCTTTTGTAAGGTTTGCAAAGACACAAATTAGTTTTTTTATTCAATATAACAGTGTAACTGTCATACTAAATATGAAAGGTTTATAATCATAACTCCAAAACCAAATATGAAATGTGTCTTTAAAAGCCTTTAATATTGAATTTATGTAAGTTCTAGCAAAATCAGGTATTTTGGAAAGGTTGACAAATACAAATATTAGATTTTACTGGCCTCATATTGGTCACACTCAAAATGACAGTTTTTGAAACATAACTCCAAAAATACACATGCAAAATGTCTAATAATGCCTGAAGAAATGCAACTTCGAGAGTTTTCCTGAAAAAAAAAAAATTTGGAAAGGTTTGCAAAAACAAAATTTGATTTGTTACTCAATTTGACAGTAATGTACTTAGAATCCTGAGATAATGCGAAAAAAGCAATACAAATGTATTCCAACATAATTCCTAATCCAAACGTGCAAAATGTCTAAAACTGCCTGTGATATTGAATACATGTGAGTTTTACTAGATACAGTTGTTTTTTTATGGTTTGCAAATACAAAAATGAGATTTTACTCAATATGACTGTATACTGTAACACTCAATATGACGGTTATTTAAAAATAACTCCCACACCACACATGAAAAATGGCTAATAATGCCTGAAATAATGCATCTTTGGGAGTTTTACTCGAAACATATGCTTTTTTAAATCTTGCAAATGCAAAAAGTATTTTTTTACTCAATTTGACAGTAATGTACTTAGAATCCTGAGATAATGCGAAAAAAGCAATAAAAATGTATTCCAACATAACTCCTAATCCAAACGTGCAAAATGTCTAAAAATGCCTGTGATATTGAATACATGTGAGTTTTACTAGATACAGTTGTTTTTCTATGGTTTGCAAATACAAAAATGAGGTTTTACTCAATGTGACTTTACACTGTAACACTCAATATGACAGTTATTTAAACATAACTCCTACACCACACATGAAAAATGGCTAATAATGCCTGAAATAATGCATCTTTGGGAGTTTTACTCGAAACATATGCTTTTTTAAATCTTGCAAATGCAAAAGTAGTTTTTTACTCAATACGACTATAATAGTCTTACAATCCTGAGATAATGCAAAAAAAGCAATAAAAATGTATTCAAACATAACTTCTAAACAACACATGCAAAATGGCTAATGATGCCTACATATATGTTTTTTTGTTAGTTGTAGTAGAAAAATGATCTTTTGTAAGGTTTGCAAAGACACAAGTTAGTTTTTTTATTCAATATAACAGTGTAACTGTCATACTAAATATGAAAGGTTTATAATCATAACTCCAAAACCAAATATGGAATGTGTCTTAAAAAGCCTTTAATATTGAATTAATGTAAGTTTTAGCAGAATTAGGTATTTTGGAAAGGTTGACAAATACAAATATTAGATTTTACTGGCCTCATATTGGTCACACTCAAAATGACATTTTTTGAAACATAACTCCAAAAATACACATGCAAATAGTCTAATAATGCCTGAAGAAATGCATCTTCAAGAGTTTTCCAGAAAAAAAACATTTGGAAAGGTTTGCAAAAACAAAATTTGATTTGTTACTCAATTTGACAGTAATGTACTTAGAATCCTGAGATAATGCGAAAAAAGCAATACAAAAGTATTCCAACATAATTCCTAATCCAAACGTGCAAAATGTCTAAAAATGCCTGTGATATTGAATACATGTGATTTTTACTAGATACAGTTTTTTTTTTATGGTTTGCAAAGACAAAAATGAGATTTTACTCAATATGACTGTATACTGTAACACTCAATATGACAGTTATTTAAAAATAACTCCCACACCACACATGAAAAATGGCTAATAATGCCTGAAATAATGCATCTTTGGGAGTTTTACTCGAAACATATGCTTTTTTAAACCTTGCAAATGCAAAAATTAGTTTTTTACTCAATATGACTATAATAGTCTTAGAATCCTGAAATAATGCGAAAAAAGCAATAAAAATGTATTCAAACATAACTTCTAAACAACAAATGCAAAATGGCTAATAATGCCCAGAGATATGTTTTTTTGTTAGTTTTACTAGAAAAATGATCTTTTGTAAGGTTTGCAAAGACACAAGTTAGTTTTTTTATTCAATATAACAGTGTTACTGTCATACTAAATATGAAAGGTTTATAATCATAACTCCAAAACCAAATATGAAATTTGTCTTAAAAAGCCTTTAATATTGAATTTATGTAAGTTTTACCAAAATCAGGTATTTTGGAAAGAATCACAAATACAAATATTAGATTTTACTGGCCTCATATTGGTCACACTCAAAATGACAGTTTTTGAAACATAACTCCAAAAATACACATGGAAAATGTCTAATAATGCCTGAAGAAATGCATCTTCGAGAGTTTTCCTGAAAAAAGAAACATTTGGTAAGATTTGCAAAAACAAAATTTGATTTGTTACTCAATTTGACAGTAATGTACTTAGAATCCTGAGATAATGCGAAAAAAGCAATAAAAATGTATTCCAACATAACTTCTAAACATTACATGCAAAATGGCTAATAATGCCTAGAGATATGTTTTTTTGTTAGTTGTACTAGAAAAATGATCTTTTGTAAGGTTTGCAAAGACACAAGTTAGTTTTTTTTATTCAATATAACACTGTAACTGTCATACTAAATATGAAAGGTTTATAATCATAACTCCAAAACCAAATATGAAATTTGTCTTAAAAAGCCTTTAATATTGAATTTATGTAAGTTTGAGCGGAATCAGGTATTTTGGAAAGGTTGACAAATACAAATATTAGATTTTACTGGCCTCATATTGGTCACACTCAAAATGACATTTTTTGAAACATAACTCCAAAAATACACATTCAAAAAGTCTTATAATTCCTGAAGAAATGCATCTTCGAGAGTTTTCCAGAAAAAATACATTTGGTAAGGTTTGCAAAAACAAAATTTGATTTGTTACTCAATTTGACAGTAATGTACTTAGAATCCTGAGATACTGCGAAAAAAGCAATAAAAATGTATTCCAACATAATTCCTAATCTAAACGTGCAAAATGTCTAAAAATGCCTGTGATATTGAATACATGTGAGTTTTACTAGATACAGTTGTTTTTCAATGGTTTGCAAATACAAAAATGAGGTTTTACTCAATATGACTGTATACTGTAACACTCAATATGACAGCTATTTAAACATAACTCCTACACCACACATGAAAAATGGCTAATAATGCCTGAAATAATGCATCTTTGGGAGTTTTACTCGAAACATGTGCTTTTTTAAATCTTGCAAATGCAAAAAGTAGTTTTTTACTCAATTCGACGATAATAGTCTTACAATCCTGAGATAATGCAAAAAAAGAAATACAAATGTATTCAAACATAACTTCTAAACAACACATACAAAATGGCTAATAATGCCTAGAGATATGTTTTTTTGTTAGTTGTACTAGAAAAATTATCTTTTGTAAGTTTGGAAAGACACAAGTTAGTTGTTTTATTCAATATAACAGTGTAACTGTCATACTAAATATGAAAGGTTTATAATCATAACTCCAAAACCAAATATGAAATTTGTCTTAAAAAGCCTTTAATATTGAATTTATGTAAGTTTTAGCAGAATCAAGTATTTTGGAAAAGTTGACAAATACAAATATTAGATTTTACTGGCCTCATATTGGTCACACTCAAAATGAAAGTTTTTGAAACATAACTCCAAAAATACACATGCAAAATGTCTAATAATGCCTGAAGAAATGCAACTTCGAGAGTTTTCCTGAAAAAAAACACATTTGGTAAGATTTGCAAAAACAAAATTTGATTTGTTACTCAATTTGACAGTAATGTACTTAGAATCCTGAGATAGTGCGAAAAAAGCAATAAAAATGTATTCCAACATAATTCCTAATCCAAACGTGCAAAGTGTCTAAAAATGCCTGTGATATTGAATACATGTGAGTTTTACTAGATACAGTTTTTTTCTATGGTTTGCAAATACAAAAATGAGGTTTTACTCAATATGACTGTACACTGTAACACTCAATATGACAGTTATTTAAACATAACTCCTACACCACACATGAAAGATGGCTAATAATGCCTGAAATAATGCATCTTTGGGAGTTTTACTCGAAACATATGCTTTTTTAAATCTTGCAAATGCAAGAAGTAGTTTTTTACTCAATGCGACTATAATAGTCTTACAATCCTGAGATAATGCGAAAAAAGCAATACAAATGTATTCAAACATAACTTCTAAACAACACATGCAAAATGGCTACTTATGCCCAGAGATATTTTTTTTTGTTAGTTGTACTAGAAAAATGATCTTTTGTAAGGTTTGCAAAGACACAAGTTAGTTTTTTTATTCAATATAACAGTGTAACTGTCATACTAAAATGAAAGGTTTATAATAATAACTCCAAAACCAAATATGAAATTTGTCTTAAAAAGCCTTTAATATTGAATTTATGTAAGTTTTACCAAAATAAGGTATTTTGGAAAGAATCACAAATACAAATATCAGATTTTACTGGCCTCATATTGGTCACACTCAAAATGACAGTTTTTGAAACATAACTCCAAAAATACAAATGCAAAATGTCTAAGAATGCCCGAAGAAATGCATCTTCGAGAGTTTTCCTGAAAAAAAAAACATTTGGTAAGGTTTGCAAAAACAAAATTTGATTTGTTACTCAATTTGACAGTATTGTACTTAGAATCATAAGATAATGCGAAAAAAGCAATAAAAATGTATTCCAACATAATTCTAAATCCAAACGTGCAAAATGTCTAAAAATGCCTGTGATATTGAATAATTGTGAGTTTTACTAGATACAGTTTTTTTTCTATGGTTTGAAAATACAAAAATGAGGTTTTACTCAATATGACTGTATACTGTAACACTCAATATGACAGTTATTTAAACATAACTCCTACACCACACATGATAAATAGCTAATAATATCTGAAATAATGCATCTTTGGGAGTTTTACTTGAAACATATGCTTTTTTAAATCTTGCAAGTGCAAAAAGTAGTTTTTTACTCAATGTGACTATAATAGTCTTACAATCCTGAGATAATGCAAAAAAAAGCAATAAAAATGTATTCAAACATAACTTCTAAACAACACATGCAAAATGGCTAATAATGCCTAGAGATCTGTATTTTGGTTAGTTTTACTCGAAAAATGATCTTTTGTAAGGTTTGCAAAGACACAAGTTAGTTTTTTTTATTCAATATAACAGTGTAACTGTCATACTACATATGAAAGGTTTATTATCATAACTCCAAAACCAAATATGAAATTTGTCTTAAAAAGCCTTTAAGATTGAATTTATGTAAGTTTTAGCAGAATCAGGTATTTTGGAAAGAATCACAAATACAAATACTAGATTTTACTGGCCTCATATTGATCACACTCAAAATGACAGTTTTTGAAACAAAACTCCAAAAATACACATGCAAAATGTCTAATAATGCCTGAAGAAATGCATCTTCGGAGCTTCACGGTGGTAGAGGGGTTAGTGCGTCTGCCTCACAATACGAAAGTCCTGCAGTCCTGGGTTCAAATCCAAGCTCGGGATCTTTCTGTGTGGAGTTTGCATGTTCTCCCCGTGAATGCGTGGGTTCCCTCCGGGTACTCCGGCTTCCTCCCACTTCCAAAGACATGCACCTGGGGATAGGTTGATTGGCAACACTAAATTGGCCCTAGTGTGTGAATGTTGTCTGTCTATCTGTGTTGGAACTGCGATGAGGTGGCGATTTGTCCAGGGTGTACCCCGCCTTCCGCCCGATTGTAGCTGAGATAGGCGCCAGCGCCCCCCGTGACCCCGAAAGGGAATAAGCGGTAGAAAATGGATGGATGGATGGATGAAATGCATCTTCGAGAGTTTTCCTGAAAAAAAAACATTTGGTAAGGTTTGCAAAAACAAAATTTGATTTGTTACTCAATTTGACAGTAATGTACTTAGAATCCTGAGATAATGCGAAAAAAGCAATAAAAATGTATTCCAACATAATTCTAAATCCAAACGTGCAAAATGTCTAAAAATGCCTGTGATATTGAATACTTGTGAGTTTTACTAGATACAGTTGTTTTTCTATGGTTTGCAAATACAAAAATGAGGTTTTACTCAATATGACTGTATACTGTAACACTCAATATGACAGTAATTTAAACATAACTCCTACACCACACATGAAAAATGGCTAATAATGCCTGAAATAATGCAGCTTTGGGAGTTTTACTCGAAACATATGCTTTTTTAAATCTTGCAAATGCAAAAAGTAGTGTTTTACTCAATATGACTATAATAGTCTTAGAATCCTGAGATAATGCGTGAAAAGCAATAAAAATGTATTCAAACATAACTTCTAAACAACACATGCAAAATGGCTAATAATAGCTAGGGATATGTTTTTTTGTTAGTTGTACTAGAAAAATGATATTTTGTAAGGTTTGCATAGACACAAGTTAGTTTTTTTATTTAATATAACAGTGTAACTGTCATACTAAATATGAAAGGTTTACAATCATAACTCCAAAACCAAATATGAAATGTGTCTTAAAAAGCCTTTAATATTGAATTTATGTAAGTTTTACCAAAATCAGGTATTTTGGAAAGAATCACAAATACAAATATTAGATTTTACTGGCCTCATATTGGTCACACTCAAAATGACAGTTTTTGAAACATAACTCCAAAAATACACATGCAAAATGTCTAATAATGCCTGAAGAAATGCATCTTCGAGAGTTTTCCTGAAAAAAAAAACATTTGGTAAGGTTTGCAAAAACAAAATTTGATTTGTTACTCAATTTGACAGTAATGTACTTAGAAACCTGAGATAATGCGAAAAAAGCAATAAAAATGTATTCCAACATAATTCCTAATCCAAACGTGCAAAATGTCTAAAAATGCCTGTGCTATTGAATACATGTGAGTTTTACTAGATACAGTTGTTTTTCAATGGTTTGCAAATACAAAAATGAGGTTTTACTCAATATGACTGTATACTGTAACACTCAATATGACAGTTATTTAAACATAACTCCTACACCACACATGAAAAATGGCTAATAATTCCTGAAAAAATGCATCTTTGGGAGCTTTACTCGAAACATATGCTTTTTTAAATCTTGCAAATGCAAAAAGTAGTTTTTTACTCAATATGACTATAATAGTCTTAGAATCCTGAAATAATGCGAAAAAAGCAATAAAAATGTATTCAAACATAACTTCTAAACAACATATGCAAAATGGCTAATAATAGCTAGAGATATGTTTTTTTGTTAGTTGTACTAGAAAAATGATCTTTTGTAAGGTTTGCAAAGACACAAGTTAGTTTTTTTATTCAATATAACAGTGTAACTGTCATACTAGAATCATAAGATAATGCGAAAAAAGCAATAAAATTGTATTCCAACATAATTCTAAATCCAAACGTGCAAAATGTCTAAAAATGCCTGTGATATTGAATACTTGTGAGTTTTACTAGATACAGTTGTTTTTCTATGGTTTGCAAATACAAAAATGAGGTTTTACTCAATATGACTGTATACTGTAACACTCAATATGACAGTTATTTAAACATAACTCTTACACCACACATGATAAATAGCTAATAATATCTGAAATAATGCATCTTTGGGAGTTTTACTTGAAACATATGCTTTTTTAAATCTTGCGTGTGAAAAAAGTAGTTTTTTACTCAATGTGACTCTAATAGTCTTACAATCCTGAGATAATGCGAAAAAAGCAATACACATGTATTCAAACATAACTTCTAAACAAGACATGCAAAATGGCTAATAATGCCTAGAGATCTGTATTTTGGTTAGTTGTACTCGAAACATGATCTTTTGTAAGGTTTGCAAAGACACAAGTTGGTTTTTTTATTCAATATAACAGTGTAACTGTCATACTACATATGAAGGGTTTACTATCATAACTCCAAAACCAAATATGAAATGTGTCTTGAAAAGCCTTTAATATTGAATTTATGTAAGTTTTAGCAGAATCAGGTATTTTGGAAAGAATCACAAATACAAATACTAGATTTTACTGGCCTCATATTAGTCACACTCAAAATGACAGTTTTTGAAACATAACTACAAAAATACACATGCAAAATGTCTAATAATGCCTGAAGAAATGCATCTTCGAGAGTTTTCCTGAAAAAAAAAAACATTTGGTAAGGTTTGCAAAAACAAAATTTGATTTGTTACTCAATTTGACAGTAATGTACTTAGAATCCTGAGATAATGCGAAAAAAGCAATAAAAATGTATTCCAACATAATTCCTAATCCAAACGTGCAAAATGTCTAAAAATGCCTTTGATATTGAATACATGTGAGTTTTACTAGATACAGTTGTTTTTCTATGGTTTGCAAATACAAAAATGAGGTTTTACTCAATATGACTGTATACTGTAACACTCAATATGACAGTTATTTAAACATAACTCCTACACCACACATGAAAAATGGCTAATAATGCCTGAAATAATGCATCTTTGGGAGTTTTACTCGAAACATAAGCTTTTTTAAATCTTGCAAATGCAAAAAGTAGTTTTTTACTCAATATGACTATAATAGTCTTAGAATCCTGAGATATTCCGAAAAAAGCAATAAAAATGTATTCAAACATAACTTCTAAACAACACATGCAAAATGGCTAATAATAGCTAGAGATATGTTTTTTTGTTAGTTGTACTAGAAAAATGATCTTTGGAAGGTTTGCATAGACACAAGTTAGTTTTTTTATCCAATATAACACTGTAACTGTCATACTAAATATGAAAGGTTTATAATCATAACTCCAAAACCAAATATGAAAGTTGTCTTAAAAAGCCTTTAATATTGAATTTATGTAAGTTTTAGCAGAATCAGGTATTTTGGAAAGAATCACAAATACAAATATTAGATTTTACTGGCCTCATATTGGTCACACTCAAAATGACAGTTTTTGAAACATAACTCCAAAAATACACATGCAAAATGTCTAATAATGCCTGAAAAAATGCATTTTGAAAAAGTTTTCCTGAAAAAAAAAAACATTTGGTAAGGTTTGCAAAAACAAAATTTGATTTGTTACTCAATTTGACAGTAATGTACTTAGAATCCTGAGATAATGCGAAAAAAGCAATAAAAATGTATTCCAACATAATTCCTAATCCATACGTGCAAATGTCTAAAAATGCCTGTGATATTGAATACATGTGAGTTTTACTAGATACAGTTTTTTTCTATGGTTTGCAAATACAAAAATGAGGTTTTACTCAATATGACTGTACACTGTAACACTCAATATGACAGTTATTTAAACATAACTCCTACACCACACATTAAAAATGTCTAATAATGCCTGAAATAATGCAGCTTTGGGAGTTTTACTAGAAACATATGCTTTTTTAAATCTTGCAAATGCAAAAAGTAGTTTTTTACTCAATATGACTATAATAGTCTTAGAATCCTGAGATAATGCGAAAAAAGCAATAAAATGTATAAAAACTTAACTTCTAAACAACACATGCAAAATGGCTAATAATGCCTAGAGATATGTTTTTTGTTAGTTTTACTAGAAAAATGATCTTTTGTAAGGTTTGCAAAGACAAAAGTTAGTTTTTTTATTCAATATAACACTGTAACTGTCATACTAAATATGAAAGGTTTATAATCATAACTCCAAAACCAAATATGAAATTTGTCTTAAAAAGCCTTTAATATTGAATTTATGTAAGTTTTACCAGAATCAGGTATTTTGGAAAGAATCACAAATACAAATATTAGATTTTACTGGCCTCATATTGGTCACACTCAAAATGACAGTTTTTGAAACATAACTCCAAAAATACACATGGAAAATGTCTAATAATGCCTGAAGAAATGCATCTTCGAGAGTTTTCCTGAAAAAAAAACATTTGGTAAGGTTTGCAAAAACAAAATTTGATTTGTTACTCAATTTGACAGTAATGTACTTAGAATCCTGAGATAATGCGAAAAAGCAATAAAAATGTATTCCAACATAATTCCTAATCCAAACGTGCAAAATGTCTAAAAATGCCTGTGATATTGAATACATGTGAGTTTTACTAGATACAGTTGTTTTTCAATGGTTTGCAAATACAAAAATGAGGTTTTACTCAATATGACTGTATACTGTAACACTCAATATGACAGTTATTTAAACATATTTCCTACACCACACATTAAAAATGGCTAATGCCTGAAATAATGCATCTTGGGGAGTTTTACTAGAAACATATGCTTTTTTAAATCTTGCAAATGCAAAAAGTAGTTTTTTACTCAATACGACTATAATAGTCTTAGAATCCTGAGATAATGCGAAAAAAGCAATAAAAATGTATTCAAACATAACTTCTAAACAACACATGCAAAATGGCTAATAATGCCTACATATATGTTTTTTTGTTAGTTTTAGTAGAAAAATTATCTTTTGTAAGGTTTGCAAAGACACAAGTTAGTTTTTTTTTTATTCAATATAACAGTGTAACTGTCATACTAAATATGAAAGGTTTATAATCATAACTCCAAAACCAAATATGAAATTTGTCTTAAAAAGCCTTTAATATTGAATCTATGTAAGTTTTAGCAGAATCAGGTATTTTGGAAAGGTTGACAAATACAAATATTAGATTTTACTGGCCTCACATTGGTCACACTCAAAATGACATTTTTTGAAACATAATTTCAAAAATACACATGCAAATAGTCTAATAATGCCTGAAGAAATGCATCTTCGAGAGTTTTCCAGAAAAAAAAACATTTGGTAAGGTTTGCAAAAACAAAATTTGATTTGTTACTCAATTTGACAGTAATGTACTTAGAATCCTGAGATAATGCGAAAAAGCAATAAAAATGTATTCCAACATAATTCCTAATCCAAACGTGCAAAATGTCTAAAAATGCCTGTGATATTGAATACATGTGAGTTTTACTAGATACAGTTGGTTTTCAATGGTTTGCAAATACAAAAATGAGGTTTTAATCAATATGACTGTATACTGTAACACTCAATATGACAGTTATTTAAACATAACTCCTACACCACACATTACAAATGGCTAATAATGCCTGAAATAATGCATCTTTGGGAGTTTTACTAGAAACATATGCTTTTTTAAATCTTGCAAATGCAAAAAGTAGTTTTTTACTCAATATGACTATAATAGTCTTAGAATCCTGAGATAATGCGAAAAAAGCAATAAAAATATATTCAAACATAACTTCTAAACAACACATACAAAATGGCTAATAATGCCTAGAGATATGTTTTTTTGTTAGTTGTACTAGAAAAATTATCTTTTGTAAGTTTGGAAAGACACAAGTTAGTTGTTTTATTCAATATAACAGTGTAACTGTCATACTAAATATGAAAGGTTTATAATCATAACTCCAAAACCAAATATGAAATTTGTCTTAAAAAGCCTTTAATATTGAATTTATGTAAGTTTTAGCAGAATCAGGTATTTTGGAAAGGTTGACAAATACAAATATTAGATTTTACTGGCCTCATATTGGTCACACTCAAAATGAAATTTTTTGAAACATAACTCCAAAAATACACATGCAAATAGTCTAATAATGCCTGAAGAAATGCATCTTCGAGAGTTTTCCAGAAAAAAAAAAACATTTGGTAAGGTTTGCAAAAACAAAATTTGATTTGTTACTCAATTTGACAGTAATGTACTTAGAATCCTGAGATAATGCGAAAAAAACTATAAAAATGTATTCAAACATAACTTCTAAACAACACATGCAAAATGGCTAATAATGCCTAGAGATATGTTTTTTTTGTTAGTTGTACTAGAAAAATTATCTTTTGTAAGGTTTGCAAAGACACAAATTAGTTTTTTTATTCAATATAACAGTGTAACTGTCATACTAAATATGAAAGGTTTATAATCATAACTCCAAAACCAAATATGAAATTTGTCTTAAAAAGCCTTTAATATTGAATTTATGTAAGTTTTACCAGAATCAGGTATTTTGGAAAGAATCACAAATACAAATATTAGATTTTACTGGCCTCATATTGGTCACACTCAAAATGAAAGTTTTTGAAACATAACTCCAAAAATACACATGCAAAATTTCTAATAATGCCTGAAGAAATGCATCTTCGAGAGTTTTCCTGAAAAAAAAAAAAAACATTTGGTAAGGTTTGCAAAAACAAAATTTGATTTGTTACTCAATTTGACAATAATGTGCTTAGAATCCTGAGATAATGCGAAAAAAGCAATAAAAATGTATTCCAACATAATTCCTAATCCAAACGTGCAAAATGTCTAAAAATGCCTGTGATATTGAATACATGTGAATTTTACTAGATACAGTTGTTTTTCAATGGTTTGCAAATACAAAAATGAGGTTTTACTCAATATGACTGTATACTGTAACACTCAATATGACAGTTATTTAAACATAACTCCTACACCACACATTAAAAATGGCTAATAATGCCTGAAATAATGCATCTTTGGGAGTTGTACTAGAAACATATGCTTTTTTAAATCTTGCAAATGCAAAAAGTAGTTTTTTACTCAATATGACTATAATAGTCTTAGAATCCTGAGATAATGCGAAAAAAGCAATACAAATATATTCAAACATAACTTCTAAACAACACATGCAAAATGGCTAATAATGCCTAGAGATATGTTTTTTTTGTTAGTTGTACTAGAAAAATGATCTTTTGTAAGGTTTGCAAAGACACAAGTTGTTTTTTTTATTCAATATAACACTGTAACTGTCATACTAAATATGAAAGGTTTATAATCATAACTCCAAAACCAAATATGAAATTTGTCTTAAAAAGCATTTAATATTGAATTTATGTAAGTTTTACCAGAATCAGGTATTTTGGAAAGAATCACAAATACAAATATTAGATTTTACTGGCCTCATATTGGTCACACTCAAAATGACAGTTTTTGAAACATAACTCCAAAAATACACATGCAAAATGTCTAATAATGCCTGAAGAAATGCATCTTCAAGAGTTTTCCTGAAAAAAAAAACATTTGGTAAGGTTTGCAAAAACAAAATTTGATTTGTTACTCAATTTGACAGGAATGTGCTTAGAATCCTGAGATAATGCGAAAAAAGCAATAAAAATGTATTCCAACATAATTCCTAATCCAAACGTGCAAAATGTCTAAAAATGCCTGTGATATTGAATACATGTGAGTTTTACTAGATACAGTTGTTTTTCTATGGTTTGCAAATACAAAAATGAGGTTTTACTCAATATGACTGAACACTGTAACACTCAATATGACAGTTATTTAAACATAACTCCTAAACCACTCATTAAAAATGGCTAATAATGCCTGAAATAATGCAGCTTTGGGAGTTTTACTAGAAACATATGCTTTTTTAAATCTTGCAAATGCAAAAAGTAGTTTTTTACTCAATATGACTATAATAGTCTTAGAATCCTGAGATAATGCGAAAAACGCAATAAAAATGTATTCAAACACAACTTCTAAACAACACATGCAAAATGGCTAATAATGCCCAGAGATATGTTTTTTTGTTAGTTGTACTAGAACAATGATCTTCTGTAAGGTTTGCAAAGACACAAGTTAGTTTTTTTATTCAATATAACACTGTAACTGTCATACTAAATATGAAAGGTTTATAATCATAACTCCAAAACCAAATATGCAATGTGTCTTAAAAAGCCTTTAATATTGAATTTATGTAAGTTTTAGCAGAATCAGGTATTTTGGAAAGGTTGACAAATACAAATATTAGATTTTACTGGCCTCATATTGGTCACACTCAAAATGACATTTTTTGAAACATAACTCCAAAAATACACATGCAAATAGTCTAATAATGCCTGAAGAAATGCATCTTCGAGAGTTTTCCAGAAAAAAAAACATTTGGTAAGGTTTGCAAAAACAAAATTTGATTTGGTACTCAATTTGACAGTAATGTACTTAGAATCCTGAGATAATGCGAAAAAAGCAATAAAAATGTATTCCAACATAATTCCTAATCCAAACGTGCAAAATGTCTAAAAATGCCTGTGATATTCAATACATGTGAGTTTTACTAGATACAGTTGTTTTTCAATGGTTTGCAAATACAAAAATGAGGTTTTAATCAATATGACTGTATACTGTAACACTCAATATGACAGTTATTTAAACATAACTCCTACACCACACATTAAAAATGGCTAATAATGCCTGAAATAATGCATCTTTGGGAGTTTTACTTGAAACATATGCTTTTTTAAATCTTGCAAATGCAAAAAGTAGTTTTTTACTCAATACGACTATAATAGTCTTACAATCCTGAGATAATGCGAAAAAAGCAATAAAAATGTATTCAAACATAACTTCTAAACAATACATGCAAAATGGCTAATAATGCCCAGAGATATGTTTTTTTGTTAGTTTTACTAGAAAAATTATCTTTTGTAAGGTTTACAAAGACACAAATTAGTTTTTTTATTCAATATAACAGTGTAACTGTCATACTAAATATGAAAGGTTCATAATCATAACTCCAAAATCAAATATGAAATTTGTCTTAAACAGCCTTTAATATTGAATTTATGTAAGTTCTAGCAGAATCAGGTATTTTGGAAAGAATCACAAATACAAATATTAGATTTTACTTTTCTCATATTGGTCACACTCAAAATGACAGTTTTTGAAACATAACTCCAAAAATACACATGCAAAATGTCTAATAATGCCTGAAGAAATGCATCTTCAAGAGTTTTCCTGAAAAAAAAAACATTTGGTAAGGTTTGCAAAAACAAAATTTGATTTGTTACTCAATTTGACATTAATGTACTTAGAATCCTGAGATAATGCGAAAAAAGCAATAAAAATGTATTCCAACATAATTCCTAATCCAAACTTGCAAAATGTCTAAAAATGCCTGTGATATTGAATACATGTGAGTTTTACTAGATACAGTTGTTTTTCTATGGTTTGCAAATACAAAAATGAGGTTTTACTCAATGTGACTTTACACTGTAACACTCAATATGACAGTTATTTAAACATAACTCCTACACCGCACATGAAAAATGGCTAATAATGCCTGAAATAATGCATCTTTGGGAGTTTTACTCGAAACATATGCTTTTTTAAATATTGCAAATGCAAAAAGTAGTTTTTTACTCAATATGACTATAATAGTCTTAGAATCCTGAGATAATGCGAAAAAAGCAATAAAAATGTATTCAAACATAACTTCTAAACAACACATGCAAAATGGCTAATAATGCCCAGAGATATGTTTTTTTGTTAGTTTTACTAGAAAAATGATCTTTTGTAAGGTTTGGAAAGACACAAATTAGTTTTTTTATTCAATATAACAGTGTAACTGTCATACTAAATATGAAGGGTTTATAATCATAACTCCAAAACCAAATATGAAATTTGTCTTAAAAAGCCTTTAATATTGAATTTATGTAAGTTTTAGCAGAATCAGGTATTTTGGAAAGGTTGACAAATACAAATATTAGATTTTACTGGCCTCATATTGGTCACACTCAAAATGACATTTTTTGAAACATAACTCCAAAAATACACATGCAAATAGTCTAATAATGCCTGAAGAAATGCATCTTCGAGAGTTTTCCAGAAAAAAAACATTTGGTAAGGTTTGCAAAAAAAAAAATTTGATTTGTTACTCAATTTGACAGTAATGTACTTAGAATCCTGAGATAAAGCGAAAAAAGCAATAAAAATGTATTCCAACATAATTCCTAATCCAAACGTGCAAAATGTCTAAAAATGCCTGTGATATTCAATACATGTGAGTTTTACTAGATACAGTTGTTTTTCAATGGTTTGCAAATACAAAAATGAGGTTTTAATAAATATGACTGTATACTGTAACACTCAATATGACAGTTATTTAAACATAACTCCTACACCACACATGAAAAATGGCTAATAATGCCTGAAATATTGCAGCTTTGGGAGTTTTACTAGAAACATATGCTTTTTTAAATCTTGCAGATGCAAAAAGTAGTTTTTTACTCAATATGACTATAATAGTCTTAGAATCCTGAGATAATGCGAAAAAAGCAATACAAATGTATTCAAACATAACTTCTAAACAACACATGCAAAATGGCTAATAATGCCCAGAGATATGTTTTTTTTTTTAGTTGTACTAGAACAATGATCTTTTGTAAGGTTTGCAAAGACACAAATTAGTTTTTTTATTCAATATAACAGTGTAACTGTCATACTAAATATGAAAGGTTTATAATCATAACTCCAAAACCAAATATGAAATTTGTCTTATAAAGCCTTTTATATTGAATTTATGTAAGTTTTAGCAGAATCAGGTATTTTGAAAAGGTTGACAAATACAAATATTAGATTTTACTGGCCTCATATTGGTCACACTCAAAATGACATTTTTTGAAACATAACTCCAAAAATACACATGCAAAATGTCTAATAATGCCTGAAGAAATGCATCTTCAAGAGTTTCCCTGAAAAAAAAAACATTTGGTAAGTTTTGCAAAAACAAAATTTGATTTGTTACTCAATTCGACAAAAATGTACTTAGAATCCTGAGATAATGCGAAAAAAGCAATACAAATGTATTCCAACATAATTCCTAATCCAAACGTGCAAAATGTCTAAAAATGCCTGTGATATTGAATACATGTGAGTTTTACTAGATACAGTTGTTTTTCAATGGTTTGCAAATCCAAAAATGAGGTTTTACTCAATATGACTGTATACTGTAACACTCAATATGACAGTTATTTAAACATAACTCCTAAACCACACATTAAAAATGGCTAATAATGCCTGAAATAATGCATCTTTGGGAGTTTTACTAGAAACATATGCTTTTTTAAATCTTGCAGATGCAAAAAGTAGTTTTTTACTCAATATGACTATAATAGTCTTAGAATCCTGAGATAATGCGAAAAAAGCAATAAAAATGTATTCAAACATAACTTCTAAACAACACATGCAAAATGGCTAATAATGCCCAGAGATATGTTTTTTTGTTAGTTTTACTAGAAAAATGATCTTTTGTAAGGTTTGCAAAGACACAAATTAGTTTTTTTATTCAATATAACAGTGTAACTGTCATACTAAATATGAAAGGTTTATAATCATAACTCCAAAACCAAATATGAAATTTGTCTTAAAAAGCCTTTTATATTGAATTTATGTAAGTTTTAGCAGAATCAGGTATTTTGAAAAGGTTGACAAATGCAAATATTAGATTTTACTGGCCTCATATTGGTCACACTCAAAATGACATTTTTTGGAACATAACTCCAAAAATACACATGCAAAATGTCTAATAATGCCTGAAGAAATGCATCTTCAAGAGTTTTCCTGAAAAAAAAAACATTTGGTAAGGTTTGCAAAAACAAAATTTGATTTGTTACTCAATTCGACAAAAATGTACTTAGAATCCTGAGATAATGCGAAAAAAGCAATAAAAATGTATTCCAACATAATTCCTAATCCAAACGTGCAAAATGTCTAAAAATGCCTGTGATATTCAATACATGTGAGTTTTACTAGATACAGTTGTTTTTCAATGGTTTGCAAATACAAAAATGAGGTTTTACTCAATATGACTGTATACTGTAACACTCAATATGACAGTTATTTAAACATAGCTCCTAAACCACACATTAAAAATGGCTAATAATGCCTGAAATAATGCATATTTGGGAGTTTTACTAGAAACATATGCTTTTTTAAATCTTGCAAATGCAAAAAGTAGTTTTTTACTCAATATGACTATAATAGTCTTAGAATCCTGAGATAATGCGAAAAAAGCAATAAAAATGTATTCAAACATAACTTCTAAACAACACATGCAAAATGGCTAATAATGCCCAGAGATATGTTTTTTTGTTAGTTTTACTAGACAAATGATCTTTTGTAAGGTTTGTAAAGACACAAATTAGTTTTTTTATTCAATATAACAGTGTAACTGTCATACTAAATATGAAGGGTTTATAATCATAACTCCAAAACCAAATATGAAATTTGTCCTAAAAAGCCTTTAATATTGAATTTATGTAAGTTTTAGCAGAATCAGGTATTTTGGAAAGGTTGACAAATACAAATATTAGATTTTACTGGCCTCATATTGGTCACACTCAAAATGACATTTTTTGAAACATAACTCCAAAAATACACATGCAAATAGTCTAATAATGCCTAAAGAAATGCATCTTCGAGAGTTTTCCAGAAAAAAAACATTTGGTAAGGTTTGCAAAAAAAAAATTTGATTTGTTACTCAATTTGACAGTAATGTACTTAGAATCCTGAGATAATGCGAAAAAAGCAATAAAAATGTATTCCAACATAATTCCTAATCCAAACGTGCAAAATGTCTAAAAATGCCTGTGATATTCAATACATGTTAGTTTTACTAGATACAGTTGTTTTTCAATGGTTTGCAAATACAAAAATGAGGTTTTACTCAATGTGACTGTACACTGTAACACTCAATATGACAGTTATTTAAACATAACTCCTACACCACACATGAAAAATGGCTAATAATGCCTGAAATAATGCATCTTTGGGAGTTTTACTCGAAACATATGCTTTTTTAAATCTTGCAAATGCAAAAAGTAGTTTTTTACTCAATATGACTACAATAGTCTTAGAATCCTGAGATAATGCGAAAAGAGCAATAAAAATGTATTCAAACATAACTTCTAAACAACACATGCAAAATGGCTAATAATGCCCAGAGTAATGTTTTTTTTGTTAGTTTTACTAGAAAAATGATCTTTTGTAAGGTTTGCAAGGACACAAGTTAGTTTTTTTATTCAATATAACACTGTAACTATCATACTAAATATGAAAGGTTTATAATCATAACTCCAAAACCAAATATGAAATGTGTCTTAAAAAGCCTTTAATATTGAATTTATGTAAGTTTTAGCAGAATCAGGTATTTTGAAAAGGTTGACAAATACAAATATTAGATTTTACTGGCCTCATATTGGTCACACTCAAAATGACATTTTTTGAAACATAACTCCAAAAATACACATGAAAAATGTCTAATAATGCCTGAAGAAATGCATCTTCAAGAGTTTTCCTGAAAAAAAAAACATTTGGTAAGGTTTGCCAAAACAAAATTTGATTTGTTACTCAATTCGACAAAAATGTACTTAGAATCCTGAGATAATGCGAAAAAAGCAATAAAAATGTATTCCAACATAATTCCTAATCCAAACGTGCAAAATGTCTAAGAATGCCTGTGATATTCAATACATGTGAGTTTTACTAGATACAGTTGTTTTTCAATGGTTTGCAAATACAAAAATTAGGTTTTAATCAATATGACTGTATACTGTAACACTCAATATGACCGTTATTTAAACATAACTCCTACACCACACATTAAAAATGGCTAATAATGCCTGAAATAATGCAGCTTTGGGAGTTTTACTAGAAACATATGCTTTTTTAAATCTTGCAAATGCAAAAAGTAGTTTATTACTCAATATGACTATAATAGTCTTAGAATCCTGAGATTATGCGAAAAAAGCAATAAAAATGTATTCAAACATAACTTCTAAACAACACATGCAAAATGGCTAATAATAGCTAGAGATATGTTTTTTTGTTAGTTGTACTAGAAAAATTATCTTTTGTAAGGTTTGCAAAGACACAAGTTAGTTTTTTTATTCAATATAACAGTGTAACTGTCATACTAAATATGAAAGGTTTATAATCATAACTCCAAAACCAAATATGAAATTTGTCTTAAAAAGCCTTTAATATTGAATTTATGTAAGTTTTACAAGAATCAGGTATTTTGGAAAGGTTGACAAATACAAATATTAGATTTTACTGGCCTCATATTGGTCACACTCAATTTGAGAGTTTTTGAAACATAACTCCAATAATACACATGCGAAATGTCTAATAATGTCTGAAGAAATGCATCTTCAAGAGTTTTCCTGAAAAAAAAAACATTTGGTAAGGTTTGCAAGAACAAAATTTGATTTGTTACTCAATTTGACAGTAATGTACTTAGAATCCTGAGATAATGCGAAAAAAGCAATAAAAATGTATTCCAACATAATTCCTAATCCAAACGTGCAAAATGTCTAAAAATGCCTGTGATATTGAATACATGTGAGTTTTACTAGATACAGTTGTTTTTCTATGGTTTGCAAATACAAAAATGAGGTTTTACTCAATATGACTGTACACTGTAACACTCAATATGACAGTTATTTAAACATAACTCCTACACCACACATGAAAAATGGCTAATAATGCCTGAAATAATGCATCTTTGGGAGTTTTACTCGAAACATATGCTTTTTTAAATCTTGCAAATGCAAAAAGTAGTTTTTTACTCAATATGACTATAATAGTCTTAGAATCCTGAGATAATGCGAAAAGAGCCATAAAAATGTATTCAAACATAACTTCTAAACAACACATGCAAAATGGCTAATAATGCCCAGAGTAATGTTTTTTTGTTAGTTTTACTAGAAAAATTATCTTTTGTAAGGTTTGCAAGACACAAGTTAGTTTTTTTATTCAATATAACACTGTAACTGTCATACTAAATATGAAAGGTTTATAATCATAACTCCAAAACCTAATATGAAATGTGTCTTAAAAAGCCTTTAATATTGAATTTATGTAAGTTTTAGCAGAATCAGGTATTTTGGAAAGGTTGACAAATACAAATATTAGATTTTACTGGCCTCATATTGGTCACACTCAAAATGACATTTTTTGAAACATAACTCCAAAAATACACATGCAAATAGTCTAATAATGCCTGAAGAAATGCATCTTCGAGAGTTTTCCAGAAAAAAAAACATTTGGTAAGGTTTGCAAAAACAAAATTTGATTTGTTACTCAATTTGACAGTAATGTACTTAGAATCCTGAGATAATGCGAAAAAAGCAATAAAAATGTATTCCAACATAATTCCTAATCCAAACGTGCAAAATGTCTTAAAATGCCTGTGATATTGAATACATGTGAGTTTTACTAGATACAGTTGTTTTTCAATGGTTTGCAAATATAAAAATTAGGTTTTACTCAATATGACTGTATACTGTAACACTCAATATGACAGCTATTTAAACATAACTCCTACACTACACATGAAAAATGGCTAATAATGCCTGAAATAATGCATCTTTGGGTGTTTTACTCGAAACATATGCTTTTTTAAATCTTGCAAATGCAAAAAGTAGTTTTTTACTCAATATGACTATAATAGTCTTAGAATCCTGAGATTATGCGAAAAAAGCAATAAAAATGTATTCAAACATAACTTCTAAACAACACATGCAAAATGGCTAATAATAGCTAGAGATATGTTTTTTTGTTAGTTGTACTAGAAAAATGATCTTTTGTAAGGTTTGCAAAGACACAAGTTAGTTTTTTTATTCAATATAACAGTGTAACTGTCATACTAAATATGAAAGGTTTATAATCATAACTCCAAAACCAAATATGAAATTTGTCTTAAAAAGCATTTAATATTGAATTTATGTAAGTTTTAGCAGAATCAGGTATTTTGGAAAGGTTGACAAATACAAATATTAGATTGTACTGGCCTCATATTGGTCACACTCAAAATGACATTTTTTGAAACATAACTCCAAAAATACACATGCAAATAGTCTAATAATGCCTAAAGAAATGCATCTTCGAGAGTTTTCCAGAAAAAAAACATTTGGTAAGGTTTGCAAAAACAAAATTTGATTTGTTACTCAATTTGACAGTAATGTACTTAGAATCCTGAGATAATGCAAAAAAGCAATAAAAATGTATTCCAACATAATTCCTAATCCAAACGTGCAAAATCTCTAAAAATGCCTGTGATATTCAATACATGTGAGTTTTACTAGATACAGTTGTTTTTCAATGGTTTGCAAATACAAAAATGAGGTTTTACTCAATATGACTGTACACTGTAACACTCAATATGACAGTTATTTAAACATAACTCCTACACCACACATTAAAAATGGCTAATAATGCCTGAAATAGTGCATCTTTGGGAGTTTTACTAGAAACATATGCTTTTTTAAATATTGCAAATGCAAAAAGTAGTTTTTTACTCAATATGACTATAATAGTCTTAGAATCCTGAGATAATGCGAAAAAAGCAATAAAAATGTATTCAAACACAACTTCTAAACAACACATGCAAAATGGCTAATAATGCCCAGAGATATGTTTTTTTGTTAGTTTTACTAGAAAAATTATCTTTTGTAAGGTTTGCAAAGACACAAATTAGTTTTTTATTCAATATAACAGTGTAACTGTCATACTAAATATGAAGGGTTTATAATCATAACTCCAAAACCAAATATGAAATTTGTCTTAAAAAGCCTTTAATATTGAATTTATGTAAGTTTTAGCAGAATCAGGTATTTTGGAAAGGTTGACAAATACAAATATTAGATTTTACTGGCCTCATATTGGTCACACTCAAAATGACATTTTTTGAAACATAACTCCAAAAATACACATGCAAATAGTCTAATAATGCCTAAAGAAATGCATCTTCGAGAGTTTTCCAGAAAAAAAACATTTGGTAAGGTTTGCAAAAACAAAATTTGATTTGTTACTCAATTCGACAAAAATTTACTTAGAATCCTGAGATAATGCGAAAAAAGCAATAAAAATGTATTCCAACATAATTCCAAATCCAAACGTGCAAAATGTCTAAAAATGCCTGTGATATTGAATACATGTGAGTTTTACTAGATACAGTTGTTTTTCAATGGTTTGCAAATACAAAAATGAGGTTTTACTCAATATGACTGTATACTGTAACACTCAATATGACAGTTATTTAAACATAACTCCTAAACCACACATTAAAAATGGCTAATAATGCCTGAAATAATGCAACTTTGGGAGTTTTACTAGAAACATATGCTTTTTTAAATCTTGCAAATGCAAAAAGTAGTTTTTTACTCAATATGACTATAATAGTCTTAGAATCCTGAGATAATGCGAAAAAAGCAATAAAAATGTATTCAAACATAACTTCTAAACAACACATGCAAATTGGCTAATAATGCCCAGAGATATGTTTTTTTGTTAGTTTTACTAGAAAAATGATCTTTTGTAAGGTTTGCAAAGACACAAATTAGTTTTTTTATTCAATATAACAGTGTAACTGTCATACTAAATATGAAGGGTTTATAATCATAACTCCAAAACCAAATATGAAATTTGTCTTAAAAAGCCTTTAATATTGAATTTATGTAAGTTTTAGCAGAATCAGGTATTTTGGAAAGGTTGACAAATACAAATATTAGATTTTACTGGCCTCATATTGGTCACACTCAAAATGACATTTTTTGAAACATAACTCCAAAAATACACATGCAAATAGTCTAATAATGCCTGAAGAAATGCATCTTCGAGAGTTTTCCAGAAAAAAAACATTTGGTAAGGTTTGCAAAAAAAAAAATTCATTTGTTACTGAATTTGACAGTAATGTACTTAGAATCCTGAGATAATGCGAAAAAAGCAATAAAAATGTATTCCAACATAATTCCTAATCCAAACGTGCAAAATGTCTAAAAATGCCTGTGATATTGAATACATGTGATTTTTACTAGATACAGTTGTTTTTCTATGGTTTGCAAATACAAAAATGAGGTTTTAATCAATTTGACTGTATACTGTAACACTCAATATGACAGTTATTTAAACATAACTCCTACACCACACATTAAAAATGGCTAATAATGCCTGAAATAATGCATCTTTGGGAGTTTTACTAGAAACATATGCTTTTTTAAATATTGCAAATGCAAAAAGTAGTTTTTTACTCAATATGACTATAATAGTCTTAGAATCCTGAGATAATGCGAAAAAAGCAATAAAAATGTATTCAAACACAACTTCTAAACAACACATGCAAAATGGCTAATAATGCCCAGAGATATGTTTTTTTGTTGGTTTTACTAGAAAAATTATCTTTTGTAAGGTTTGCAAAGACACAAATTAGTTTTTTAATTCAATATAACAGTGTAACTGTCATACTAAATATGAAGGGTTTATAATCATAACTCCAAAACCAAATATGACATTTGTCTTAAAAAGCCTTTAATATTGAATTTATGTAAGTTTTAGCAGAATCAGGTATTTTGGAAAGGTTGACAAATACAAATATTAGATTTTACTGGCCTCAAAGTGGTCACACTCAAAATGACATTTTTTGAAACATAACTCCAAAAATACACATGCAAATAGTCTAATAATGCCTAAAGAAATGCATCTTCGAGAGTTTTCCAGAAAAAAAACATTTGGTAAGGTTTGCAAAAAAAAAATTTGATTTGTTACTCAATTTGACAGTAATGTACTTAGAATCCTGAGATAATGCGAAAAAAGCAATAAAAATGTATTCCAACATAATTCCTAATCCAAACGTGCAAAATGTCTAAAAATGCCTGTGATATTCAATACATGTGAGTTTTACTAGATACAGTTGTTTTTCAATGGTTTGCAAATACAAAAATGAGGTTTTAATCAATATGACTGTATACTGTAACACTCAATATGACAGTTATTTAAACATAACTCCTACACCACACATTAAAAATGGCTAATAATGCCTGAAATAATGCAGTTTTGGGAGTTTTACTAGAAACATATGCTTTTTTAAATCTTGCAAATGCAAAAAGTAGTTTTTTACTCAATATGACTATAATAGTCTTAGAATCCTGAGATAATGCGAAAAGAGGAATAAAAATGTATTCAAACATAACTTCTAAACAACACATGCAAAATGGCTAATAATGCCCAGAGATATGTTTTTTTGTTAGTTTTACTAGAAAAATGATATTTTGTAAGGTTTGCAAAGACACAAATTAGTTTTTTTATTCAATATAACAGTGTAACTGTCATACTAAATATGAAAGGTTTATAATCATAACTCCAAAACCAAATATGAAATTTGTCTTAAAAAGCCTTTAATATTGAATTTATGTAAGTTTTAGCAGAATCAGGTATTTTGAAAAGGTTGACAAAAACAAATATTAGATTTTACTGGCCTCATATTGGTCACACTCAAAATGACATTTTTTGAAACATAACTCCAAAAATACACATGCAAAATGTCTAATAATGCCTGAAGAAATGCATCTTCAAGAGTTTTCCTGAAAAAAAAAACATTTGGTAAGGTTTGCAAAAACAAAATTTGATTTGTTACTCAATTTGACAGTAATGTACTTAGAATCATGAGATAATGCGAAAAAAGCAATAAAAATGTATTCCAACATAATTCCTAATCCAAACGTGCAAAATGTCTAAAAATGCCTGTGATATTGAATACATGTTAGTTTTACTAGATACAGTTGTTTTTCAATGGTTTGCAAATACAAAAATGAGGTTTCAATCAATATGACTGTATACTGTAACACTCAATATGACAGTTATTTAAACATACCTCCTACACCACACATTAAAAATGGCTAATAATGCCTGAAATAATGCATCTTTGGGAGTTTTACTAGAAACATATGCTTTTTTAAATCTTGCAAATGCAAAAAGTAGTTTTTTACTCAATATGACTATAATAGTCTTAGAATCCTGAGATAATGCGAAAAAAGCAATAAAAATGTATTCAAACATAACTTCTAATCAACACATGCAAAATGGCTAATAATGCCCAGAGATATGTTTTTTTGTTAGTTTTACTAGACAAATGATCTTTTGTAAGGTTTGCAAAGACACAAATTAGTTTTTGTATTCAATATAACAGTGTAACTGTCATACTAAATATGAAAGGTTTATAATCATAACTCCAAAACCAAATATGAAATGTGTCTTAAAAAGCCTTTAATATTGAATTTATGTAAGTTTTAGCAGAATCAGGTATTTTGAAAAGGTTGACAAATACAAATAATAGATTTTACTGGCCTCATATTGGTCACACTCAAAATGACATTTTTTGAAACATAACTCCAAAAATACACATGCAAATAGTCTAATAATGCCTGAAGAAATGCATCTTCGAGAGTTTTCCAGAAAAAAAAAACATTTGGTAAGGTTTGCAAAAGCAAAATTTGATTTGTTACTCAATTTGACAGTAATGTACTTAGAATCCTGAGATAATTCGAAAAAAGCAATAAAAATGTATTCCAACATAATTCCTAATCCAAACGTGCAAAATGTCTAAAAATGCCTGTGATATTGAAAACATGTTAGTTTTACTAGATACAGTTGTTTTTCAATGGTTTGCAAATACAAAAATGAGGTTTTACTCAATATGACTGTATACTGTAACACTCAGTATGACAGTTATTTAAACATAACTCCTACACCACACATTAAAAATGGCTAATAATGCCTGAAATAATGCATCTTTGGGAGTTTTACTAGAAACATATGCTTTTTTAAATATTGCAAATGCAAAAAGTAGTTTTTTACTCAATATGACTATAATAGTCTTAGAATCCCGAGATAATGCGAAAAAAGCAATAAAAATGTATTCAAACATAACTTCTAAACAACACATGCAAAATGGCTAATAATGCCCAGAGATATGTTTTTTTGTTAGTTTTACTAGAAAAATGATCTTTTGTAAGGTTTGCAAAGACACAAATTTGTTTTTGTATTCAATATAACAGTGTAACTGTCATACTAAATATGAAAGGTTTATAATCATAACTCCAAAACCAAATATGAAATTTGTCTTAAAAAGCCTTTAATATTTAATTTATGTAAGTTTTAGCAGAATCAGGTATTTTGAAAAGGTTGACAAATACAAATATTAGATTTTACTGGCCTCATATTGGTCACACTCAAAATGACAATTTTTGAAACATAACTCCAAAAATACACATGCAAAATTTCTAATAATGCCTGAAGAAATGCATCTTCAAGAGTTTTCCTGAAAAAAAAACATTTGGTAAGGTTTGCAAAAACAAAATTTGATTTGTTACTCAATTTGACAAAAATGTACTTAGAATCCTGAGATAATGCGAAAAAAGCAATAAAAATGTATTCCAACATAATTCCTAATCCAAACGTGCAAAATGTCTAAAAATGCCTGTGATATTGAATACATGTGAGTTTTACTAGATACAGTTGTTTTTCAATGGTTTGCAAATACAAAAATGAGGTTTTACTCAATATGACTGTATACTGTAACACTCAATATGACAGTTATTTAAACATAGCTCCTAAACCACACATTAAAAATGGCTAATAATGCCTGAAATAATGCATATTTGGGAGTTTTACTAGAAACATATGCTTTTTTAAATCTTGCAAATGCAAAAAGTAGTTTTTTACTCAATATGACTATAATAGTCTTAGAATCCTGAGATAATGCGAAAAAAGCAATAAAAATGTATTCAAACATAACTTCTAAACAACACATGCAAAATGGCTAATAATGCCCAGAGATATGTTTTTTTGTTAGTTTTACTAGACAAATGATCTTTTGTAAGGTTTGTAAAGACACAAATTAGTTTTTTTATTCAATATAACAGTGTAACTGTCATACTAAATATGAAGGGTTTATAATCATAACTCCAAAACCAAATATGAAATTTGTCCTAAAAAGCCTTTAATATTGAATTTATGTAAGTTTTAGCAGAATCAGGTATTTTGGAAAGGTTGACAAATACAAATATTAGATTTTACTGGCCTCATATTGGTCACACTCAAAATGACATTTTTTGAAACATAACTCCAAAAATACACATGCAAATAGTCTAATAATGCCTAAAGAAATGCATCTTCGAGAGTTTTCCAGAAAAAAAACATTTGGTAAGGTTTGCAAAAAAAAAATTTGATTTGTTACTCAATTTGACAGTAATGTACTTAGAATCCTGAGATAATGCGAAAAAAGCAATAAAAATGTATTCCAACATAATTCCTAATCCAAACGTGCAAAATGTCTAAAAATGCCTGTGATATTGAATACATGTGAGTTTTACTAGATACAGTTGTTTTTCAATGGTTTGCAAATACAAAAATGAGGTTTTACTCAATGTGACTGTACACTGTAACACTCAATATGACAGTTATTTAAACATAACTCCTACACCACACATGAAAAATGGCTAATAATGCCTGAAATAATGCATCTTTGGGAGTTTTACTCGAAATATATGCTTTTTTAAATCTTGCAAATGCAAAAAGTAGTTTTTTACTCAATATGACTACAATAGTCTTAGAATCCTGAGATAATGCGAAAAGAGCAATAAAAATGTATTCAAACATAACTTCTAAACAACACATGCAAAATGGCTAATAATGCCCAGAGTAATGTTTTTTTGTTAGTTTTACTAGAAAAATGATCTTTTGTAAGGTTTGCAAGGACACAAGTTAGTTTTTTTATTCAATATAACACTGTAACTATCATACTAAATATGAAAGGTTTATAATCATAACTCCAAAACCAAATATGAAATGTGTCTTAAAAAGCCTTTAATATTGAATTTATGTAAGTTTTAGCAGAATCAGGTATTTTGAAAAGGTTGACAAATACAAATATTAGATTTTACTGGCCTCATATTGGTCACACTCAAAATGACATTTTTTGAAACATAACTCCAAAAATACACATGAAAAATGTCTAATAATGCCTGAAGAAATGCATCTTCAAGAGTTTTCCTGAAAAAAAAAACATTTGGTAAGGTTTGCCAAAACAAAATTTGATTTGTTACTCAATTCGACAAAAATGTACTTAGAATCCTGAGATAATGCGAAAAAAGCAATAAAAATGTATTCCAACATAATTCCTAATCCAAACGTGCAAAATGTCTAAGAATGCCTGTGATATTCAATACATGTGAGTTTTACTAGATACAGTTGTTTTTCAATGGTTTGCAAATACAAAAATTAGGTTTTAATCAATATGACTGTATACTGTAACACTCAATATGACCGTTATTTAAACATAACTCCTACACCACACATTAAAAATGGCTAATAATGCCTGAAATAATGCAGCTTTGGGAGTTTTACTAGAAACATATGCTTTTTTAAATCTTGCAAATGCAAAAAGTAGTTTATTACTCAATATGACTATAATAGTCTTAGAATCCTGAGATTATGCGAAAAAAGCAATAAAAATGTATTCAAACATAACTTCTAAACAACACATGCAAAATGGCTAATAATAGCTAGAGATATGTTTTTTTGTTAGTTGTACTAGAAAAATTATCTTTTGTAAGGTTTGCAAAGACACAAGTTAGTTTTTTTATTCAATATAACAGTGTAACTGTCATACTAAATATGAAAGGTTTATAATCATAACTCCAAAACCAAATATGAAATTTGTCTTAAAAAGCCTTTAATATTGAATTTATGTAAGTTTTACAAGAATCAGGTATTTTGGAAAGGTTGACAATTACAAATATTAGATTTTACTGGCCTCATATTGGTCACACTCAAAATGAGAGTTTTTGAAACATAACTCCAATAATACACATGCGAAATGTCTAATAATGTCTGAAGAAATGCATCTTCAAGAGTTTTCCTGAAAAAAAAAAACATTTGGTAAGGTTTGCAAGAACAAAATTTGATTTGTTACTCAATTTGACAGTAATGTACTTAGAATCCTGAGATAATGCGAAAAAAGCAATAAAAATGTATTCCAACATAATTCCTAATCCAAACGTGCAAAATGTCAAAAAATGCCTGTGATATTGAATACATGTGAGTTTTACTAGATACAGTTGTTTTTCTATGGTTTGCAAATACAAAAATGAGGTTTTACTCAATATGACTGTACACTGTAACACTCAATATGACAGTTATTTAAACATAACTCCTACACCACACATGAAAAATGGCTAATAATGCCTGAAATAATGCATCTTTGGGAGTTTTACTCGAAACATATGCTTTTTTAAATCTTGCAAATGCAAAAAGTAGTTTTTTACTCAATATGACTATAATAGTCTTAGAATCCTGAGATAATGCGAAAAGAGCCATAAAAATGTATTCAAACATAACTTCTAAACAACACATGCAAAATGGCTAATAATGCCCAGAGTAATGTTTTTTTGTTAGTTTTACTAGAAAAATGATCTTTTGTAAGGTTTGCAAGACACAAGTTAGTTTTTTTATTCAATATAACACTGTAACTGTCATACTAAATATGAAAGGTTTATAATCATAACTCCAAAACCTAATATGAAATGTGTCTTAAAAAGCCTTTAATATTGAATTTATGTAAGTTTTAGCAGAATCAGGTATTTTGGAAAGGTTGACAAATACAAATATTAGATTTTACTGGCCTCATATTGGTCACACTCAAAATGACATTTTTTGAAACATAACTCCAAAAATACACATGCAAATAGTCTAATAATGCCTGAAGAAATGCATCTTCGAGAGTTTTCCAGAAAAAAAAACATTTGGTAAGGTTTGCAAAAACAAAATTTGATTTGTTACTCAATTTGACAGTAATGTACTTAGAATCCTGAGATAATGCGAAAAAAGCAATAAAAATGTATTCCAACATAATTCCTAATCCAAACGTGCAAAATGTCTTAAAATGCCTGTGATATTGAATACATGTGAGTTTTACTAGATACAGTTGTTTTTCAATGGTTTGCAAATATAAAAATTAGGTTTTACTCAATATGACTGTATACTGTAACACTCAATATGACAGCTATTTAAACATAACTCCTACACTACACATGAAAAATGGCTAATAATGCCTGAAATAATGCATCTTTGGGTGTTTTACTCGAAACATATGCTTTTTTAAATCTTGCAAATGCAAAAAGTAGTTTTTTACTCAATATGACTATAATAGTCTTAGAATCCTGAGATAATGCGAAAAGAGCAATAAAAATGTATTCAAACATAACTTCTAAACAACACATGCAAAATGGCTAATAATGCCCAGAGTAATGTTTTTGTGTTAGTTTTACTAGAAAAATTATCTTTTGTAAGGTTTGCAAAGACACAAGTTAGTTTTTTTATTCAATATAACACTGTAACTGTCATACTAAATATGAAAGGTTTATAATCATAACTCCAAAACCAAATATGAAATGTGTCTTAAAAAGCCTTTAATATTGAATTTATGTAAGTTTTAGCAGAATCAGGTATTTTGGAAAGGTTGACAAATACAAATATTAGATTTTACTGGCCTCATATTGGTCACACTCAAAATGACATTTTTTGAAACATAACTCCAAAAATACACATGCATATAGTCTAATAATGCCTGAAGAAATGCATCTTCGAGAGTTTTCCAGAAAAAAAAACATTTGGTAAGGTTTGCAAAAACAAAATTTGATTTGTTACTCAATTTGACAGTAATGTACTTAGAATCCTGAGATAATGCGAAAAAAGCAATAAAAATGTATTCCAACATAATTCCTAATCCAAACGTGCAAAATGTCTTAAAATGCCTGTGATATTGAATACATGTGAGTTTTACTAGATACAGTTGTTTTTCAATGGTTTGCAAATACAAAAATGAGGTTTTACTCAATATGACTGTATACTGTGACACTCAATATGACAGTTATTTAAACATAACTCCTACACTACACATGAAAAATGGCTAATAATGCCTGAAATAATGCATCTTTGGGAGTTTTACTCGAAACATATGCTTTTTTAAATCTTGCAAATGCAAAAAGTAGTTTTTTACTCAATATGACTATAATAGTCTTAGAATCCTGAGATTATGCGAAAAAAGCAATACAAATGTATTCAAACATAACTTCTAAACAACACATGCAAAATGGCTAATAATAGCTAGAGATATGTTTTTTTGTTAGTTGTACTAGAAAAATGATCTTTTGTAAGGTTTGCAAAGACACAAGTTAGTTTTTTTATTCAATATAACAGTGTAACTGTCATACTAGATATGAAAGGTTTATAATCATAACTCCAAAACCAAATATGAAATTTGTCTTAAAAAGCCTTTAATATTGAATTTATGTAAGTTTTACAAGAATCAGGTATTTTGGAAAGGTTGACAATTACAAATATTAGATTTTACTGGCCTCATATTGGTCACACTCAAAATGAGAGTTTTTGAAACATAACTTCAATAATACACATGCGAAATGTCTAATAATGCCTTAAGAAATGCATCTTCAAGAGTTTTCCTGAAAAAAAACAAACATTTGGTAAGGTTTGCAAAAACAAAATTTGATTTGTTACTCAATTTGACAGTAATGTACTTAGAATCCTGAGATAATGCGAAAAAAGCAATAAAAATGTATTCCAACATAATTTCTAATCCAAACTTGCAAAATGTCTAAAAATGCCTGTGATATTGAATACATGTGAGTTTTACTAGATACAGTTGTTTTTCTATGGTTTGCAAATACAAAAATGAGGTTTTACTCAATGTGACTTTACACTGTAACACTCAATATGACAGTTATTTAAATATAACTCCTACACCACACATGAAAAATGGCTAATAATGCCTGAAATAATGCATCTTTGGGAGTTTTATTCGAAACATATGCTTTTTTAAATCTTGCAATGCAAAAAGTAGTTTTTTACTCAATATGACTATAATAGTCTTAGAATCCTGAGATAATGCGAAAAGAGCAATAAAAATGTATTCAAACATAACTTCTAAACAACACATGCAAAATGGCTAATAATGCCTAGAGATATGTTTTTTGTTAGTTTTACTAGAAAAATGATCTTTTGTAAAGTTTGCAAAGACACAAGTTAGTTGTTTTATTCAATATAACACTGTAACTGTCATACTAAATATGAAAGGTTTATAATCATAACTCCAAAACCAAATATGAAATGTGTCTTAAAAAGCCTTTAATATTGAATTTATGTAAGTTTTAGCAGAATCAGGTATTTTGGAAAGGTTGACAAATACAAATATTAGATTTTACTGGCCTCATATTGGTCACACTCAAAATGACATTTTTTGAAACATAACTCCAAAAATACACATGCAAATAGTCTAATAATGCCTGAAGAAATGCATCTTCGAGAGTTTTCCAAAAAAAAACATTTGGTAAGGTTTGCAAAAACAAAATTTGATTTGTTACTTAATTTGACGGTAATGTACTTAGAATCCTGAGATAATGCGAAAAAAGCAATAAAAATGTATTCCAACATAATTCCTAATCCAAACGTGCAAAATGTCTAAAAATGCCTGTGATATTGAATACATGTGAGTTTTACTAGATACAGTTGTTTTTCAATGGTTTGCAAATACAAAAATGAGGTTTTAATCAATATGACTGTATAAGGTAACACTCAATATGACAGTTATTTAAACATAACTCCTACACCACACATTAAAAATGGCTAATAATACCTGAAATAATGCAGCTTTGGGAGTTTTACTAGAAACATATGCTTTTTTAAATCTTGCAAATGCAAAAAGTAGTTTTTTACTCAATATGACTATAATAGTCTTAAAATCCTGAGATAATGCGAAAAAAGCAATAAAAATGTATTCAAACACAACTTCTAAACAACACATGCAAAATGGCTAATAATGCCCAGAGATATGTTTTTTTGTTAGTTGTACTAGAACAATGATCTTTTGTAAGGTTTGCAAAGACACAAATTAGTTTTTTTATTCAATATAACAGTGTAACTGTCCTACTAAATATGAAAGGTTTATAATCATAACTCCAAAACCAAATATGAAATTTGTCTTAAACAGCCTTTAATATTGAATTTATGTAAGTTCTACCAGAATCAGGTATTTTGGAAAGAATCACAAATACAAATATTAGATTTTACTGGCCTCATATTGGTCACACTCAAAATGACAGTTTTTGAAACATAACTCCAAAAATACACATGCAAAATGTCTAATAATGCCTGAAGAAATGCATCTTCAAGAGTTTTCTTGAAAAAAAAAAACATTTAGTAAGGTTTGCAAAAACAAAATTTGATTTGTTACTCAATTTGACAGTAATGTACTTAGAATCCTGACATAATGCGAAAAAAGCAATAAAAATGTATTCCAACATAATTCCTAATCCAAACTTGCAAAATGTCTAAAAATGCCTGTGATATTGAATACATGTGAGTTTTACTAGATACAGTTGTTTTTCTATGGTTTGCAAATACAAAAATGAGGTTTTACTCAATGTGACTGTACACTGTAACACTCAATATGACAGTTATTTAAACATAACTCCTACACCACACATGAAAAATGGCTAATAATGCCTAAAATATTGCATCTTTGGGAGTTTTATTCGAAACATATGCTTTTTTAAATCTTGCAAATGCAAAAAGTAGTTTTTTACTCAATATGACTATAATAGTCTTAGAATCCTGAGATAATGCGAAAAGAGCAATACAAATGTATTCAAACATAACTTCTAAACAACACATGCAAAATGGCTAATAATGCCCAGAGTAATGTTTTTTTTGTTAGTTTTACTAGAAAAATTATCTTTTGTAAGGTTTGCAAAGACACAAGTTAGTTTTTTTATTCAATATAACACTGTAACTGTCATACTAAATATGAAAGGTTTATAATCATAACTCCAAAACCAAATATGAAATGTGTCTTAAAAAGCCTTTAATATTGAATTTATGTAAGTTTTAGCAGAATCAGGTATTTTGGAAAGGTTGACAAATACAAATATTAGATTTTACTGGCCTCATATTGGTCACACTCAAAATGACATTTTTTGAAACATAACTCCAAAAATACACATGCAAATAGTCTAATAATACCTGAAGAAATGCATCTTCAAGAGTTTTCCAGAAAAAAAACATTTGGTAAGGTTTGCAAAAACAAAATTTGATTTGTTACTCAATTTGACAGTAATGTACTTAGAATCCTGAGATAATGCGAAAAAAGCAATAAAAATGTATTCCAACATAATTCCTAATCCTAACGTGCAAAATGTCTAAAAATGCCTGTGATATTGAATACATGTTAGTTTTACTAGATACAGTTGTTTTTCAATGGTTTGCAAATACAAAAATGAGGTTTTAATCAATATGACTGTATACTGTAACACTCAATATGACAGTTATTGAAAACATAACTCCTACACCACACATTAAAAATGGCTAATAATGCCTGAAATAATGCATCTTTGGGAGTTTTACTAGAAACATATGCTTTTTTAAATCTTGCAAATGCAAAAAGTAGTTTTTTACCCAATATGACTATAATAGTCTTAGAATCCTGAGATAATGCGAAAAAAGCAATAAAAATGTATTCAAACATAACTTCTAAACAACACATGCAAAATGGCTAATAATACCCAGAGATATGTTTTTTTGTTAGTTTTACTAGAAAAATGATATTTTGTAAGGTTTGCAAGGACACAAATTAGTTTTTTTATTCAATATAACAGTGTAACTGTCACACTAAATATGAAAGGTTTATAATCATAACTCCAAAACCAAATATGAAATTTGTCTTAAAAAGCCTTTAATATTGAATTTATGTAAGTTTTGCCAGAATCAGGTATTTTGAAAAGGTTGACAAATACAAATATTAGATTTTACTGGCCTCATATTGGTCACACTCAAAATGACATTTTTTGAAACATAACTCCAAAAATACACATGCAAAATGTCTAATAATGCCTGAAGAAATGCATCTTCAAGAGTTTTCCTGAAAAAAAAAAACATTTGGTAAGGTTTGCAAAAACAAAATTTGATTTGTTACTCAATTCGACAAAAATGTACTTAGAATCCTGAGATAATGCAAAAAAAGCAATAAAAATGTATTCCAACATAATTCCTAATCCAAACGTGCAAAATGTCTAAAAATGCCTGTGATATTGAATACATGTGAGTTTTACTAGATACAGTTGTTTTTCAATGGTTTGCAAATACAAAAATGAGGTTTTACTCAATATGACTGTATACTGTAACACTCAATATGACAGTTATTTAAACATAACTCCTAAACCACACATTAAAAATGGCTAATAATGCCTGAAATAATGCATCTTTGGGAGTTTTACTAGAAACATATGCTTTTTTAAATCTTGCAAATGCAAAAAGTAGTTTTTTACTCAATATGACTATAATAGTCTTAGAATCCTGAGATAATGCGAAAAAAGCAATGAAAATGTATTCAAACATAACTTCTAAACAACACATGCAAAATGGCTAATAATGCCCAGAGATATGTTTTTTGTCAGTTTTACTAGAAAAATGATCTTTTGTAAGGTTTGCAAAGACACAAATTAGTTTTTTTATTCAATATAACAGTGTAACTGTCATACTAAATATGAAGGGTTTATAATCATAACTCCAAAACCAAATATGAAATTTGTCTTAAAAAGCCTTTAATATTGAATTTATGTAAGTTTTAGCAGAATCAGGTATTTTGGAAAGGTTGACGAATACAAATATTAGATTTTACTGGCCTCATATTGGTCACACTCAAAATGACATTTTTTTAAACATAACTCCAAAAATACACATGCAAATAGTCTAATAATGCCTGAAGAAATGCATCTTCGAGAGTTTTCCAGAAAAAAAACATTTTAGTAAGGTTTGCAAAAACAAAATTTGATTTGTTACTCAATTTGACAGTAATGTACTTAGAATCCTGAGATAAAGCGAAAAAAGCAATACAAATGTATTCCAACATAATTCCTAATCCAAACGTGCAAAATGTCTAAAAATGCCTGTGATATTCAATACATGTGAGTTTTACTAGATACAGTTGTTTTTCAATGGTTTGCAAATACAAAAATGAGGTTTTAATCAATATGACTGTATACTGTAACACTCAATATGACAGTTATTTAAACATAACTCCTACACCACACATTAAAAATGGCTAATAATACCTGAAATAATGCAGCTTTGGGAGTTTTACTAGAAACATATGCTTTTTTAAATCTTGCAAATGCAAAAAGTAGTTTTTTACTCAATATGACTATAATAGTCTTAAAATCCTGAGATAATGCGAAAAAAGCAATAAAAATGTATTCAAACACAACTTCTAAACAACACATGCAAAATGGCTAATAATGCCCAGAGATATGTTTTTTTGTTAGTTGTACTAGAACAATGATCTTTTGTAAGGTTTGCAAAGACACAAATTAGTTTTTTATTCAATATAACAGTGTAACTGTCATACTAAATATGAAAGGTTTATAATCATAACTCCAAAACCAAATATGAAATGTGTCTTAAACAGCCTTTAATATTGAATTTATGTAAGTTTTAGCAGAATCAGGTATTTTGAAAAGGTTGACAAATACAAATATTTGATTTTACTGGCCTCATATAGGTCACACTCAAAATGACAGTTTTTGAAACATAACTCCAAAAATACACATGCAAAATGTCTAATAATGCCCGAAGAAATGCATCTTCAAGAGTTTTCCTGAAAAAAAAAACATTTGGTAAGGTTTGCAAAAACAAAATTTGATTTGTTACTCAATTTGACAGTAATGTACTTAGAATCCTGAGATAATGCGAAAAAAGCAATAAAAATGTATTCCAACATAATTCCTAATCCAAACTTGCAAAATGTCTAAAAATGGCTGTGATATTGAATACATGTGAGTTTTACTAGATACAGTTGTTTTTCTATGGTTTGCAAATACAAAAATGAGGTTTTACTCAATGTGACTGTACACTGTAACACTCAATATGACAGTTATTTAAACATAACTCCTACACCACACATGAAAAATGGCTAATAATGCCTGAAATAATGCATCTTTGGGAGTTTTACTCGAAACATATGCTTTTTGAAATCTTGCAAATGCAAAAAGTAGTTTTTTACTCAATATGACTATAATAGTCTTAGAATCCTGAGATAATGCGAAAAGAGCAATAAAAATGTATTCAAACATAACTTCTAAACAACACATGCAAAATGGCTAATAATGCCCAGAGATATGTTTTTTTGTTAGTTTTACTAGAAAAATGATCTTTTGTAAGGTTTGCAAAGACACAAGTTAGTTTTTTTATTCAATATAACACTGTAACTGTCATACTAAATATTAAAAGTTTATAATCATAACTCCAAAACCAAATATGAAATTTGTCTTAAAAAGCCTTTAATATTGAATTTATGTAAGTTTTAGCAGAATCAGGTATTTTGGAAAGGTTGACAAATACAAATATTAGATTTTACTGGCCTCATATTGGTCACACTCAAAATGACATTTTTTGAAACATAACTCCAAAAATACACATGCAAATAGTCTAATAATGCCTGAAGAAATGCATCTTCGAGAGTTTTCCAGAAAAAAAAACATTTGGTAAGGTTTGCAAAAACAAAATTTGATTTGTTACTCAATTTGACAGTAATGTACTTAGAATCCTGAGATAAAGCGAAAAAAGCAATAAAAATGTATTCCAACATAATTCCTAATCCAAACGTGCAAAATGTCTAAAAATACCTGTGATATTGAATACATGTGAGTTTTACCAGCCACCGTCAGTGTGACCTGTGTGGCTGTTGACCAAGTATATCTTGCAGTCACTATCATATGCACAACAATACCGTGCACATCACATTCCTCAATTGGCACGCTTATGATTTGGTGAATGAGCGTACAAAAAAGCCCACCGTGGTACTACTTGTCATATTCGCCCGGCCAAGCTTTGAGTCAATCCTATATGAGGGTAGTGAAATTCTCGGGGTGAAATGGTGGGATTGGTAAGTAAGTTGCTAGGTTGGGATAGTGATTCATGCAAGGTTAACCCACTTTGTATCAATTTCCTGCATCCAGTGGCCCACCGGTAAAGTGAATGAGACACCCCTGATCCTAACAATTCAGAAAAAATCTGTTAAACAATGGTATTTTTCTGTGGAACCGCCAGCATTGTCACTTCACTAAAGGTGATTGATCGTAATAATTTGGACAAACTCTTTAGAATAAAGGTATTTTTCTGCAGAACTGTTTGCATCGTCACTTTATTAAAGGTGGTTGATCTTAATAATTTTGTAAAAATCTGTAAAATTACGATATTTCTCCCCAAAACATTTCATGAAAATTTCTGTAAATATAATGTTTTTGATCATTATTTGCTTTACAATGTTTTACTTTAATTTTATGGTTTTTGTTTGGCAGCCGTAGCTGCCAGTAAATGACCGTTTTTTTACAGAATTTATTTTTACAGTGTTTTCAAAGATACAAGTTTGTTTTTTTTATTCGATATAACAGTATTACTGTCATGCTAAATATGAAAGGTTCATAAACATAACTCCAAAACCAAACATGAAATCTGTCTAAAAAAGCCTGTAATATTGACTTTATGTGAGTTTTTCCTGAATTAGGTATTTTGGAAAGGTTCACAAATACAAACATTTGGTTTTACTGGCCTCACATTGGTCACACTCAATAAGACGGTTTTTGAACCATATCTCCAAAAATACACATGCAAAATTACAAAAAAATGCCTGAAGAAATGTATATTTGTGAGTTTTACTGGAAAAAAAACATTTTGTAAGGTTTGCAAAAACAAAAAGAAATGTTTTACCCAATTTGACAGTAATGTACTTAAAATCCTGAGATAATGCAAAAAGAGCAATAACAATGTATTCCAACATAATTCCTAATCCAAACGTGCAAATTGTCTAAAAATGCCTGTGATATTGAATCCATGTGAGTTTTACTGGATACAGTTGCTTTTCTATGGTTTGCAAATACAAAAATTAGGTTTTATTCAATATGACTGTATACTGTAACACTCAATATGACAGTTACTTAAACATAACTCCTACACCACACATGAAAAATGGCTAATAATGCCTGAAATAATGCATCTTTGGGAGTTTTACTCGAAACGATTCCTTTTTTAAATCTTTGCAATGCAAAAAATTGTGTTCTACTCAATATGATTATAATGTTCTTAGAATCCTGAGATAATGCGAAAAAAGCAATAAAAATGTATTCCAACATAATTCCTAATCCAAACGTGCAACATGTCTAAAAACGCCTATGATATTGAATACATGTGAGTTTTACTAGATACAGTTGTTTTTCTGGGGTTTGCAAATACAAAAATGATGTTTTACTCAATATGACTGTATACTGTAACACTCAATATGACAGTTATTTAAACATAACTCCTACACCACACATGAAAAATGGCTAATAATGCCTGAAATAATGCATCTTTGGGAATTTTACTCGAAACATATGCTTTTTTAAATCTTGCAAATGCAAAAAGTAGTTTTTACTCAATATGACTATAATAGTCTTAGAATCCTGAGATAATGCGAAAAAAGCAATACAAATGTATTCAAACATAACTTCTAAACAACATATGCAAAATGGCTAATAATAGCTAGAGATATGTTTTTTTGTTAGTTGTACTAGAAAAATGATCTTTTGTAAGCTTTGCAAAGACACAAGTTAGTTTTTTTATTCAATATAACAGTGTAACTGTCATACTACATATGAAAGGTTTATTATCATAACTCCAAAACCAAATATGAAATTTGTCTTAAACAGCCTTTAATATTGAATTTATGTAAGTTCTACCAGAATCAGGTATTTTGGAAAGAATCACAAATACAAATATTAGATTTTACTGGCCTCATATTGGTCACACTCAAAATGACAGTTTTTGAAACATAACTCCAAAAATACACATGCAAAATGTCTAATAATGCCTGAAGAAATGCATCTTCAAGAGTTTTCTTGAAAAAAAAAACATTTGGTAAGGTTTGCAAAAACAAAATTTGATTTGTTACTCAATTTGACAGTAATGTACTTAGAATCCTGAGATAATGCAAAAAAGCAATAAAATGGTATTCCAACATAATTCCTAATCCAAACTTGCAAAATGTCTAAAAATGCCTGTGATATTGAATACATGTGAGTTTTACTAGATACAGTTGTTTTTCTATGGTTTGCAAATACAAAAATGAGGTTTTACTCAATGTGACTGTACACTGTATCACTCAATATGACAGTTATTTAAACATAACTCCTACACCACACATGAAAAATGGCTAGTAATGCCTGAAATAATGCATCTTTGGGAGTTTTACTCGAAACATATGCTTTTTTAAATCTTGCAAATGCAAAAAGTAGTTTTTTACTCAATATGACTATAATAGTCTTAGAATCCTGAGATAATGCGAAAAGAGCAATAAAAATGTATTCATACATAACTTCTAAACAACACATGCAAAATGGCTAATAATGCCCAGAGTAATGTTTTTTTGTTAGTTTTACTAGAAAAATGATCTTTTGTAGTGTTTGCAATGACACAAGTTAGTTTTTTTATTCAATATAACACTGTAACTGTCATACTAAATATGAAAGGTTTATAATCATAACTCCAAAACCAAATATGAAATGTGTCTTAAAAAGCCTTTAATATTGAATGTATGTAAGTTTTAGCAGAATCAGGTATTTTGGAAAGGTTGACAAATACAAATATTAGATTTTACTGGCCTCATATTGGTCACACTCAAAATGACATTTTTTGAAACATAACTCCAAAAATACACATGCAAATAGTCTAATAATGCCTGAAGAAATGCATCTTCGAGAGTTTTCCAGAAAAAAAAACATTTGGTAAGGTTTGCAAAAACAAAATTTGATTTGTTACTCAATTTGACGGTAATGTACTTAGAATCCTGAAATATTGCGAAAAAAGCAATAAAAATGTATTCCAACATAATTCCTAATCCAAACGTGCAAAATGTCTAAAAATGCCTGTGATATTGAATACATGTTAGTTTTACTAGATACAGTTGTTTTTCAATGGTTTGCAAATACAAAAATGAGGTTTTAATCAATGTGACTGTACACTGTAACACTCAATATGACAGTTATTTAAACATAACTCCTACACCACACATTAAAAATGGCTAATAATGCCTGAAATAATGCATCTTTGGGAGTTTTACTAGAAACATATGTATTTTTAGATCTTGCAAATGCAAAAAGTAGTTTTTTACTCAATATGACTATAATAGTCTTAGAATCCTGAGATAATGCGAAAAAAGCAATAAAAATGTATTCAAACATAACTTCTAAACAACACATGCAAAAATGGCTAATAATGCCCAAAGATATGTTTTTTTGTTAGTTTTACTAGAAAAATGATCTTTTGTAAGGTTTTGCAAAGACACAAATTAGTTTTTTTTATTCAATATAACAGTGTAACTGTCATACTAAATATGAAAGGTTTTATAATCATAACTCCAAAACCAAATATGAAATTTGTCTTAAAAAGCCTTTAATATTGAATTTATGTAAGTTTTAGCAGAATCAGGTATTTTGAAAGGTTGACAAATACAAATATTAGATTTTACTGGCCTCATATTGGTCACACTCAAAATGACATTTTTTGAAACATAACTCCAAAAATACACATGCAAAATGTCTAATAATGCCTGAAGAAATGCACCTTCAAGAGTTTTCCTGAAAAATAAAAACATCTGGTAAGGTTTGCAAAAACAAAATTTGATTTGTTACTCAATTCGACAAAAATGTACTTAGAATCCTGAGATAATGCAAAAAAAGCAATAAAAATGTATTCCAACATAATTCCTAATCCAAATGTGCAAAATGTCTAAAAATGCCTGTGATATTGAATACATGTGAGTTTTACTAGATACAGTTGTTTTTCAATGGTTTGCAAATACAAAAATGAGGTTTTACTCCAATATGACTGTATACTGTAACACTCAATATGACAGATATTTAAACATAACTCCTCAACCACACATTAAAAATGGCTAATAATGCCTGAAATAATGCATCTTTGGGAGTTTTACTAGAAACATATGCTTTTTTAAATCTTGCAAATGCAAAAAGTAGTTTTTTACTCAATATGACTATAATAGTCTTAGAATCCTGAGATAATGCGAAAAAAAGCAATAAAAATGTATTCAAACATAACTTCTAAACAACACATGCAAAATGGCTAATAATGCCCAGAGATATGTTTTTTTGTCAGTTTTACTAGAAAAATGATCTTTTGTAAGGTTTGCAAAGACACAAATTAGTTTTTTTATTCAATATAACAGTGTAACTGTCATACTAAATATGGATAAGGTTTATAATCATAACTCCAAAACCAAATATGAAATTTTTCTTAAAAAGCCTTTAATATTGAATTTATGTAAGTTTTAGCAGAATCAGGTATTTTGAAAAGGTTGACAAATACCAAATATTAGATTTTACTGGCCTCATATTGGTCACACTCAAATGACAGTTTTTTGAAACATAACTCCAAAAATTACACATGCAAAAATGTCTAATAATGCCTGAAGAAATGCATCTTCAAGAGTTTTCCTGAAAAAAAAAAAACATTTGGTAAGGTTTGCAAAAAACAAAATTTGATTTGTTACTCAATTCGACAAAAAAGTACTTAGAATCCTGAGATAATGCAAAAAAAGCAATAAAAATTTATTCCAACATAATTCCTAATCCAAACGTGCAAAATGTCTAAAAATGCCTGTGATATTGAATACATGTTAGTTTTACTAGATACAGTTGTTTTTCAATGGTTTGCAAATACAAAAATGAGGTTTTAATCAATGTGACTGTACACTGTAACACTCAATATGACAGTTATTTAAACATAACTCCTACACCACACATTAAAAATGGCTAAATAATGCCTTGAAATAATTGCATCTTTGGGAGTTTTTACTAGAAACATATGCTTTTTTAAATCTTGCAAATGCAAAAAGTAGTTTTTTACTCAATATGACTATAATAGTCTTAGAATCCTGAGATAATGCGAAAAAAGCAATAAAAATGTATTCAAACATAACTTCTAAACAACACATGCAAAATGGCTAATAATGCCCAAAGATATGTTTTTTTTGTTAGTTTTACTAGAAAAATGATCTTTTGTAAGGTTTGCAAAGACACAAATTAGTTTTTTTATTCAATATAACAGTGTTACTGTCATACTAAAATATGAAAGGTTTATAATCATAACTCAAAACCAAATATGAAATTTTTCTTAAAAAGCCTTTAATATTGAATTTATGTAAGTTTTAGCAGAATCAGGTATTTTGAAAAGGTTGACAAATACAATATTAGATTTTACTGGCCTCATATTGGTCACACTCAAAATGACATTTTTTGAAACATAACTCCAAAAATACACATGCAAAATGTCTAATAATGCCTGAAGAAATGCATCTTCGAGAGTTTTCCAGAAAAAAAACATTTGGTAAGGTTTGCAAAAACAAAATTTGATTGTTACTCAATTCGACAAAAATGTACTTAGAATCCTGAGATAATGCAAAAAAAGCAATAAAAATTTATTCCAACATAATTCCTAATCCAAACGTGCAAAATGTCTAAAAATGCCTGTGATATTGAATACATGTGAGTTTTACTAGATACAGTTGTTTTTCAATGGTTTGCAAATACAAAAATTAGGTTTTACTCAATATGACTGTATACTGTAACACTCAATATGACAGTTATTTAAACATAACTCCTAAACCACACATTAAAAATGGCTAATAATGCCCTGAAATAATGCATCTTTGGGAGTTTTACTAGAAACATATGCTTTTTTAAATCTTGCAAATGCAAAAAGTAGTTTTTTACTCAATATGACTATAATAGTCTTAGAATCTGAGATAATGCGAAAAAAGCAATAAAAATGTATTCAAAACATAACTTCTAAACAACACATGCAAAATGGCTAATAATGCCCAGAGATATGTTTTTTTTGTCAGTTTTACTAGAAAAATGATCTTTTGTAAGGTTTGCAAAGACACAAATTAGATTTTTTATTCAATATAACAGTGTAACTTTCATACTAAATATGAAGGGTTTATAATCATAACTCCAAAACCAAATATGAAATTTGTCTTAAAAAGCCTTTAATATTGAATTTATGTAAGTTTTAGCAGAATCAGGTATTTTGGAAAGGTTGACGAATACAAATATTAGATTTTACTGGCCTCATATTGGTCACACTCAAAATGACATTTTTTTAAACATAACTCCAAAAATACACATGCAAATAGTCTAATAATGCCTGAAGAAATGCATCTTCGAGAGTTTTCCAGAAAAAAAACATTTGGTAAGGTTTGCAAAAACAAAATTTGATTTGTTACTCAATTTGACAGTAATGTACTTAGAATCCTCAGATAATGCGAAAAAAGCAATAAAAATGTATTCCAACATAATTCCTAATCCAAACGTGCAAAATATCTAAAAATGCCTGTGATATTGAATACATGTTAGTTTTACTAGATACAGTTGTTTTTCAATGGTTTGCAAATACAAAAATGAGGTTTTAATCAATGTGACTGTACACTGTAACACTCAATATGACAGTTATTTAAACATAACTCCTACACCACACATTAAAAATGGCTAATAATGCCTGAAATAATGCAGCATTGGGAGTTTTACTAGAAACATATGCTTTTTTAAATCTTGCAAATGCAAAAAGTAGTTTTTTACTCAATATGACTATAATAGTCTTATAATCCTGAGATAATGCGAAAAAAGCAATAAAAATGTATTCAAACACAACTTCTAAACAACACATGCAAAATGGCTAATAATGCCTAGAGATATGTTTTTTTGTTAGTTGTACTAGAACAATGATCTTTTGTAAGGTTTGCAAAGACACAAATTAGTTTTTTTATTCAATATAACAGTGTAACTGTCATACTAAATATGAAAGGTTTATAATCATAACTCCAAAACCAAATATGAAATTTGTCTTAAACAGCCTTTAATATTGAATTTATGTAAGTTCCACCAGAATCAGGTATTTTGGAAAGAATCACAAATACAAATATTAGATTTTACTGGCCTCATATTGGTCACACTCAAAATGACAGTTTTTGAAACATAACTCCAAAAATACACATGCAAAATGTCTAATAATGCCTGAAGAAATGCATCTTCAAGAGTTTTCCTGAAAAAAAAAACATTTGGTAAGGATTGCAAAAACAAAATTTGATTTGTTACTCAATTTGACAGTAATGTACTTAGAATCCTGAGATAATGCTAAAAAAGCAATAAAAATGTATTCCAACATAATTCCTAATCCAAACTTGCAAAATGTCTAAAAATGCCTGTGATATTGAATACATGTGAGTTTTACTAGATACAGTTGTTTTTCTATGGTTTGCAAATACAAAAATGAGGTTTTACTCAATGTGACTGTACACTGTAACACTCAATATGACAGTTATTTAAACATAACTCCTACACAACACATGAAAAATGGCTAATAATGCCTGAAATAATGCATCTTTGGGAGTTTTAACTCGAAACATATGCTTTTTTAAATCTTGCAAATGCAAAAAGTAGTTTTTTACTCAATATGACTATAATAGTCTTAGAATCCTGAGATAATGCGAAAAGAGCAATAAAAATGTATTCAAACATAACTTCTAAACAACACATGCAAAATGGCTAATAATGCCCAGAGTAATGTTTTTTTGTTAGTTTTACTAGAAAAATCATCTTTTGTAAGGTTTGCAAAGACACAAAATAGTTTTTTTTATTCAATATAACACTGTAACTGTCATACTAAATATGAAAGGTTTATAATCATAACTCCAAAACCAAATATGAAATGTGTCTTAAAAAGCCTTTAATATTGAATTTATGTAAGTTTTAGCAGAATCAGGTATTTTGGAAAGGTTGACAAATACAAATATTAGATTTTACTGGCCTCATATTGGTCACACTCAAAATGACATTTTTTGAAACATAACTCCAAAAATACACATGCAAATAGTCTAATAATGCCTGAAGAAATGCATCTTCGAGAGTTTTCCAGAAAAAAAAAACATTTGGTAAGGTTTGCAAAAACAAAATTTGATTTGTTACTCAATTTGACAGTAATGTACTTAGAATCCTCAGATAATGCGAAAAAAGCAATAAAAATGTATTCCAACATAATTCCTAATCCAAACGTGCAAAATATCTAAAAATGCCTGTGATATTCAATACATGTTAGTTTTACTAGATACAGTTGTTTTTCAATGGTTTGCAAATACAAAAATGAGGTTTTAATCAATGTGACTGTACACTGTAACACTCAATATGACAGTTATTTAAACATAACTCCTACACCACACATTAAAAATGGCTAATAATGCCTGAAATAATGCCTCTTTGGGAGTTTTACTAGAAACATATGCTTTTTTAAATCTTGCAAATGCAAAAAGTAGTTTTTTACTCAATATGACTATAATAGTCTTAGAATCCTGAGATAATGCGAAAAAAGCAATAAAAATGTATTCAAACATAACTTCTAAACAACACATGCAAAATGTCTAATAATGCCCAAAGATATGTTTTTTTGTTAGTTTTACTAGAAAAATTATCTTTTGTAAGGTTTGCAAAGACACAAATTAGTTTTTTTATTCAATATAACAGTGTAACTGTCATACTAAATATGAAAGGTTTATAATCATAACTCCAAAACCAAATATGAAATTTGTCTTAAAAAGCCTTTAATATTGAATTTATGTAAGTTTTAGCAGAATTAGGTATTTTGAAAAGGTTGACAAATACAAATATTAGATTTTACTGGCCTCATATTGGTCACACTCAAAATGACAGTTTTTGAAACATAACTCCAAAAATACACATGCAAAATGTCTAATAATGCCTGAAGAAATGCATCTTCAAGAGTTTTCCTGAAAAAAAAAACATTTGGTAAGGTTTGCAAAAACAAAATTTGATTTGTTACTCAATTCGACAAAAATGTACTTAGAATCCTGAGATAATGCAAAAAAAGCAATAAAAATTTATTCCAACATAATTCCTAATCCAAACGTGCAAAATGTCTAAAAATGCCTGTGATATTGAATACATGTGAGTTTTACTAGATACAGTTGTTTTTCAATGGTTTGCAAATACAAAAATGAGGTTTTACTCAATATGACTGTATACTGTAACACTCAATATGACAGTTATTTAAACATAACTCCTAAACCACACATTAAAAATGGCTAATAATGCCTGAAATAATGCATCTTTGGGAGTTTTACTAGAAACATATGCTTTTTTAAATCTTGCAAATGCAAAAAGTTGTTTTTTACTCAATATGACTATAATAGTCTTAGAATCCTGAGATAATGCGAAAAAAGCAATAAAAATGTATTCAAACATAACTTCTAAACAACACATGCAAAATGGCTAATAATGCCCAGAGATATGTTTTTTTGTCAGTTTTACTAGAAAAATGATCTTTTGTAAGGTTTGCAAAGACACAAATTAGTTTTTTTATTCAATATAACAGTGTAACTGTCATACTAAATATGAAGGGTTTATAATCATAACTCCAAAACCAAATATGAAATTTGTCTTAAAAAGCCTTTAATATTGAATTTATGTAAGTTTTAGCAGAATCAGGTATTTTGGAAAGGTTGACGAATACAAATATTAGATTTTACTGGCCTCATATTGGTCACACTCAAAATGACATTTTTTTAAACATAACTCCAAAAATACACATGCAAATAGTCTAATAATGCCTGAAGAAATGCATCTTCGAGAGTTTTCCAGAAAAAAAAACATTTGGTAAGGTTTGCAAAAACAAAATTTGATTTGTTACTCAATTTGACAGTAATGTACTTAGAATCCTGAGATAAAGCGAAAAAAGCAATAAAAATGTATTCCAACATAATTCCTAATCCAAACGTGCAAAATGTCTAAAAATGCCTGTGATATTCAATACATGTGAGTTTTACTAGATACAGTTGTTTTTCAATGGTTTGCAAATACAAAAATGAGGTTTTAATAAATATGACTGTATACTGTAACACTCAATATGACAGTTATTTAAACATAACTCCTACACCACACATTAAAAATGGCTAATAATGCCTGAAATAATGCAGCTTTGGGAGTTTTACTAGAAACATATGCTTTTTTAAATCTTGCAAATGCAAAAAGTAGTTTTTTACTCAATATGACTATAATAGTCTTATAATCCTGAGATAATGCGAAAAAAGCAATAAAAATGTATTCAAACACAACTTCTAAACAACACATGCAAAATGGCTAATAATGCCCAGAGATATGTTTTTTTGTTAGTTGTACTAGAACAATGATCTTTTGTAAGGTTTGCAAAGACACAAATTAGTTTTTTTATTCAATATAACAGTGTAACTGTCATACTAAATATGAAAGGTTTATAATCATAACTCCAAAACCAAATATGAAATTTGTCTTAAACAGCCTTTAATATTGAATTTATGTAAGTTCTACCAGAATCAGGTATTTTGGAAAGAATCACAAATACAAATATTAGATTTTACTGGCCTCATATTGGTCACACTCAAAATGACAGTTTTTGAAACATAACTCCAAAAATACACATGCAAAATGTCTAATAATGCCTGAAGAAATGCATCTTCAAGAGTTTTCCTGAAAAAAAAAACATTTGGTAAGGTTTGCAAAAACAAAATTTGATTTGTTACTCAATTTGACAGTAATGTACTTAGAATCCTGAGATAATGCGAAAAAAGCAATAAAAATGTATTCCAACATAATTCCTAATCCAAACTTGCAAAATGTCTAAAAATGCCTGTGATATTGAATACATGTGAGTTTTACTAGATACAGTTGTTTTTCTATGGTTTGCAAATACAAAAATGAGGTTTTACTCAATGTGACTGTACACTGTAACACTCAATATGACAGTTATTTAAACATAACTCCTACACCACACATGAAAAATGGCTAATAATGCCTGAAATAATGCATCTTTGGGAGTTTTACTCGAAACATATGCTTTTTTAAATCTTGCAAATGCAAAAAGTAGTTTTTTACTCAATATGACTATAATAGTCTTAGAATCCTGAGATAATGCGAAAAGAGCAATAAAAATGTATTCAAACACAACTTCTAAACAACACATGCAAAATGGCTAATAATGCCCAGAGATATGTTTTTTTGTTAGTTGTACTAGAACAATGATCTTTTGTAAGGTTTGCAAAGACACAAATTAGTTTTTTTATTCAATATAACAGTGTAACTGTCATACTAAATATGAAAGGTTTATAATCATAACTCCAAAACCAAATATGAAATTTGTCTTAAAAAGCCTTTAATATTGAATTTATGTAAGTTTTAGCAGAATCAGGTATTTTGGAAAGGTTGACAAATACAAATATTAGATTTTACTGGCCTCATATTGGTCACACTCAAAATGAAATTTTTTCTAAACATAACTCCAAAAATACACATGCAAATAGTCTAATAATGCCTGAAGAAATGCATCTTCGAGAGTTTTCCAGAAAAAAAAACATTTGGTAAGGTTTGCAAAAACAAAATTTGATTTGTTACTCAATTTGACAGTAATGTACTTAGAATCATAAGATAATGCGAAAAAAGCAATAAAAATGTATTCCAACATAATTCTAAATCCAAACGTGCAAAATGTCTAAAAATGCCTGTGATATTGAATACTTGTGAGTTTTACTAGATACAGTTGTTTTTCTATGGTTTGCAAATACAAAAATGAGGTTTTACTCAATGTGACTGTACACTGTAACACTCAATATGACAGTTATTTAAACATAACTCCTACACCACACATGAAAAATGGCTAATAATGCCTGAAAAAATGCATCTTTGGGAATTTTACTCGAAACATATGCTTTTTTAAATCTTGCAAATGCAAAAAGTAGTTTTTACTCAATATGACTATAATAGTCTTAGAATCCTGAGGTAATGCGAAAAAAGCAATAAAAATGTATTCAAACACAACTTCTAAACAACACATGCAAAATGGCTAATAATGCCCAGAGATATGTTTTTTTGTTAGTTGTACTAGAACAATGATCTTTTGTAAGGTTTGCAAAGACACAAATTAGTTTTTTTATTCAATATAACAGTGTAACTGTCATACTAAATATGAAAGGTTTATAATCATAACTCCAAAACCAAATATGAAATTTGTCTTAAACAGCCTTTAATATTGAATTTATGTAAGTTCTACCAGAATCAGGTATTTTGGAAAGAATCACAAATACAAATATTAGATTTTACTGGCCTCATATTGGTCACACTCAAAATGACATTTTTTGAAACATAACTCCAAAAATACACATGCAAATAGTCTAATAATGCCTGAAGAAATGCATCTTGGAGAGTTTTCCAGAAAAAAAACATTTGGTAAGGTTTGCAAAAACAAAATTTGATTTGTTACTCAATTTGACAGTAATGTACTTAGAATCCTGAGATAATGCGAAAAAAGCAATAAAAATGTATTCCAACATAATTCCTAATCCAAACGTGCAAAATGTCTAAAAATGCCTGTGATATTCAATACATGTGAGTTTTACTAGATACAGTTGTTTTTCAATGGTTTGCAAATACAAAAATGAGGTTTTAATCAATATGACTGTATACTGTAACACTCAATATGACAGTTATTTAAACATAACTCCTACACCACACAATAAAAATGGCTAATAATGCCTGAAATAATGCATCTTTGGGAGTTTTACTAGAAACATATGCTTTTTTAAATCTTGCAAATGCAAAAAGTTGTTTTTTACTCAATATGACTATAATAGTCTTAGAATCCTGAGATAATGCGAAAAAAGCAATAAAAATGTATTCAAACACAACTTCTAAACAACACATGCAAAATGGCTAATAATGCCCAGAGATATGTTTTTTTGTTAGTTGTACTAGAACAATGATCTTTTGTAAGGTTTGCAAAGACACAAATTAGTTTTTTTATTCAATATAACAGTGTAACTGTCATACTAAATATGAAAGGTTTATAATCATAACTCCAAAACCAAATATGAAATTTGTCTTAAACAGCCTTTAATATTGAATTTATGTAAGTTCTACCAGAATCAGGTATTTTGGAAAGAATCACAAATACAAATATTAGATTTTACTGGCCTCATATTGGTCACACTCAAAATGACAGTTTTTGAAACATAACTCCAAAAATACACATGCAAAATGTCTAATAATGCCTGAAGAAATGCATCTTCAAGAGTTTTCCTGAAAAAAAAAACATTTGGTAAGGTTTGCAAAAACAAAATTTGATTTGTTACTCAATTTGACAGTAATGTACTTAGAATCCTGAGATAATGCGAAAAAAGCAATAAAAATGTATTCCAACATAATTCCTAATCCAAACGTGCAAAATGTCTAAAAATGCCTGTGATATTGAATACATGTGAGTTTTACTAGATACAGTTGTTTTTCAATGGTTTGCAAATACAAAAATTAGGTTTTAATCAATATGACTGTATACTGTAACACTCAATATGACAGTTATTTAAACATAACTCCTACACCACACATGAAGAATGGCTAATAATGCCTAAAATAATGCATCTTTGGGAGTTTTACTAGAAACATATGCTTTTTTAAATCTTGCAAATGCAAAAAGTAGTTTTTTACTCAATATGACTATTATAGTCTTAGAATCCTGAGATAATGCGAAAAAAGCAATAAAAATATATTCAAACATAACTTCTAAACAACATATGCAAAATGGCTAATAATAGCTGGAGATATGTTTTTTTGTTAGTTGTACTAGAAAAATGATCTTTTGTAAGGTTTGCAAAGACACAAGTTAGTTTTTTTTATTCAATATAACAGTGTAACTGTCATACTACATATGAAAGGTTTATTATCATAACTCCAAAACCAAATATGAAATTTGTCTTAAAAAGCCTTTAATATTGAATTTATGTAAGTTTTAGCAGAATCAGGTATTTTGGAAAGAATCACAAATACAAATACTAGATTTTACTGGCCTCATATTGGTCACACTCAAAATGACAGTTTTTGAAACATAACTCCAAAAATACACATGCAAAATGTCTAATAATGCCCGAAGAAATGCATCTTCGAGAGTTTTCCTGAAAAAAAAAACATTTGGTAAGGTTTGCAAAAACAAAATTTGATTTGTTACTCCATTTGACAGTAATGTACTTAGAATCATAAGATAATGCGAAAAAAGCAATAAAAATGTATTCCAACATAATTCCTAATCCAAACGTGCAAAATGTCTAAAATGCCTGTGATATTGAATACTTGTGAGTTTTACTAGATACAGTTGTTTTTCTATGGTTTGCAAATACAAAAATGAGGTTTTACTCAATATGACTGTATACTGTAACACTCAATATGACAGTTATTTAAACATAACTCCTACACCACACATGATAAATAGCTAATAATATCTGAAATAATGCATCTTTGGGAGTTTTACTTGAAACATATGCTTTTTTAAATCTTGCAAATGCAAAAAGTAGTTGTTTACTCAATGTGACTATAATAGTCTTACAATCCTGAGATAATGCGAAAAAAGCAATAAAAATGTATTCAAACATAACTTCTAAACAACACATGCAAAATGGCTAATAATGCCTAGAGATCTGTATTTTGGTTAGTTGTACTAGAAAAATGATCTTTTGTAAGTTTGGAAAGACACAAGTTAGTTGTTTTATTCAATATAACAGTGTAACTGTCAGACTAAATATGAAAGGTTTATAATCATAACTCCAAAACCAAATATGAAATGTGTCTTAAAAAGCCTTTAATATTGAATTTATGTAAGTTTTAGCAGAATCAGGTATTTTGGAAACTTTGACAAATACAAATATTAGATTTTACTGGCCTCATATTGGTCACACTCAAAATGACATTTTTTGAAACATAACTCCAAAAATACACATGCAAATAGTCTAATAATGCCTGAAGAAATGCATCTCCGAGAGTTTTCCAGAAAAAAAAAACATTTGGTAAGGTTTGCAAAAACAAAATTTGATTTGTTACTCAATTTGACAGTAATGTACTTAGAATCCTGAGATAATGTGAAAAAAGCAATAAAAATTTATTCCAACATAATTCCTAATCCAAACGTGCAAAATGTCTAAAAATGCCTGTGATATTGAATACATGTTAGTTTTACTAGATACAGTTGTTTTTCAATGGTTTGCAAATACAAAAATGAGGTTTTAATCAATATGACTGTATACTGTAACACTCAATATGACAGTTATTTAAACATAACTCCTACACCACACATGAAGAATGGCTAATAATGCCTGAAATAATGCATCTTTGGGAGTTTTACTAGAAACATATGCTTTTTTAAATCTTGCAAATGCAAAAAGTAGTTTTTTACTCAATATGACTATTATAGTCTTAGAATCCTGAGATAATGCGAACAAAGCAATAAAAATGTATTCAAACATAACTTCTAAACAACACATGCAAAATGGCTAATAATACCCAGAGATATGTTTTTTTGTTAGTTGTACTAGAAAAATGATCTTTTGTAAGGTTTGCAAAGACAAAAGTTAGTTTTTTTATTCAATATAACAGTGTAACTGTCATACTAAATATGAAAGGTTTATAATCATAACTCCAAAACCAAATATGAAATTTGTCTTAAAAAGCCTTTAATATTGAATTTATGTAAGTTTTACAAGAATCAGGTATTTTGGAAAGGTTGACAATTACAAATATTAGATTTTACTGGCCTCATATTGGTCACACTCAAAATGAGAGTTTTTGAAACATAACTCCAAAAATACACATGCGAAATGTCTAATAATGCCTGAAGAAATGCATCTTCAAGAGTTTTCCTGAAAAAAAAAAAAATGGTAAGGTTTGCAAAAACAAAATTTGATTTGTTACTCAATTTGACAAAAATGTACTTAGAATCCTGAGATAATGCGAAAAAAGCAATACAAATGTATTCCAACATAATTCCTAATCCAAACGTGCAAAATGTCTAAAACTGCCTGTGATATTGAATACATGTGAGTTTTACTAGATACAGTTGTTTTTTTATGGTTTGCAAATACAAAAATGAGATTTTACTCAATATGACTGTATACTGTAACACTCAATATGACGGTTATTTAAAAATAACTCCCACACCACACATGAAAAATGGCTAATAATGCCTGAAATAATGCATCTTTGGGAGTTTTACTCGAAACATATGCTTTTTTAAATCTTGCAAATGCAAAAAGTATTTTTTTACTCAATTTGACAGTAATGTACTTAGAATCCTGAGATAATGCGAAAAAAGCAATAAAAATGTATTCCAACATAACTCCTAATCCAAACGTGCAAAATGTCTAAAAATGCCTGTGATATTGAATACATGTGAGTTTTACTAGATACAGTTGTTTTTCAATGGTTTGCAAATACAAAAATGAGGTTTTAATCAATATGACTGTATACTGTTACACTCAATATGACAGTTATTTAAACATAACTCCTAAACCACACATTAAAAATGGCTAATAATGCCTGAAATAATGCATCTTTGGGAGTTTTACTAGAAACATATGCTTTTTTAAATCTTGCAAATGCAAAAAGTAGTTTTTTACTCAATATGACTATAATAGTCTTAGAATCCTGAGATAATGCGAAAAAAGCAATAAAAATGTATTCAAACATAACTTCTAAACAACACATGCAAAATGGCTAATAATGCCTAGAGATAAGTTTTTTTGTTAGTTTTACTAGAACAATGATCTTTTGTAAGGTTTGCAAAGACACAAGTTAGTTTTTTATTCAATATAACAGTGTAACTGTCATACTAAATATGAAAGGGTTATAATCATAACTCCAAAACCAAATATGAAATTTGTCTTAAAAAGCCTTTAATATTGAATTTATGTAAGTTTTAGCAGAATCAGGTATTTTGGAAAGAATCACAAATACAAATATTAGATTTTACTGGCCTCATATTGGTCTCACTCAAAATGACATTTTTTTAAACATAACTCCAAAAATACACATGCAAATAGTCTAATAATGCCTGAAGAAATGCATCTTCGAGAGTTTTCCAGAAAAAAAAACATTTGGTAAGGTTTGCAAAAACAAAATTTGATTTATTACTCAATTTGACAGTAATGTACTTAGAATCCTGAGATAATGCGAAAAAAGCAATAAAAATGTATTCCAACATAATTCCTAATCCAAACGTGCAAAATGTCTAAAAATGCCTGTGATATTGAATACATGTGAGTTTTACTAGATACAGTTGTTTTTCAATGGTTTGCAAATACAAAAATGAGGTTTTAATCAATATGACTGTATACTGTAACACTCAATATGACAGTTATTTAAACATAACACCTACACCACACATTAAAAATGGCTAATAATGCCTGAAATAATGCATCTTTGGGAGTTTTACTAGAAACATATGCTTTTTTAAATCTTGCAAATGCAAAAAGTAGTTTTTTACTCAATATGACTATAATAGTCTTAGAATCCTGAGATAATGCGAAAAAAGCAATAAAAATGTATTCAAACATAACTTCTAAACAACACATGCAAAAAGGCTAATAATGCCTAGAGATATGTTTTTTTGTTAGTTTTACTAGAAAAATGATATTTTGTAAGGTTTGCAAAGACACAAGTTAGTTTTATTATTCAATATAACACTGTAAGTGTCATACTAAATATGAAAGGTTTATAATCATAACTCCAAAACCAAATATGAAATGTGTCTTAAAAAGCCTTTAATATTGAATTTATGTAAGTTTAAGCAGAATCAGGTGTTTTGGAAAGAATCACTAATACAAATATTATATTTTACTGGCCTCATATTGGTCACACTCAAAATGACAGTTTTTGAAACATAACTCCAAAAATACACATGCAAAATGTCTAATAATGCCTGAAGAAATGCATCTTCAAGAGTTTTCCTGAAAAAAAAAAACATTTGGTAAGGTTTGCAAAAACAAAATTTGATTTGTTACTCAATTTGACAGTAATGTACTTAGAATCCTGAGATAATGCGAAAAAAGCAATAAAAATGTATTCCAAGATAATTCCTAATCCAAACGTGCAAAATGTCTAAAAATGCCTGTGATATTGAATACATGTGAGTTTTACTAGATACAGTTGTTTTTCTATGGTTTGCAAATACAAAAATGAGGTTTTACTCAATATGACTGTACACTGTAACACTCAATATGACAGTTATTTAAACATAACTCCTACACCACACATGAAAAATGGCTAATAATGCCTGAAATAATGCATCTTTGGGAGTTTTACTAGAAACATATGCTTTTTTAAATCTTGCAAATGCAAAAAGTAGTTTTTTACTCAATACGACTATAATAGTCTTACAATCCTGATATAATGCGAAAAAAGCAATACAAATGTATTCAAACATAACTTCTAAACAACACATGCAAAATGGCTAATAATGCCCAGAGATATGTTTTTTTGTTAGTTGTACTAGAACAATGATCTTTTGTAAGGTTTGCAAAGACACAAGTTAGTTGTTTTATTCAATATAACAGTGTAACTGTCATACTAAATATGAAAGGTTTATAATCATAACTCCAAAACCAAATATGAAATTTGTCTTAAAAAGCATTTAATATTGAATTTATGTAAGTTTTACCAAAATCAGGTATTTTGGAAAGAATCACAAATACAAATATTAGATTTTACTGGCCTCATATTGGTCACACTCAAAATGACAGTTTTTGAAACATAACTCCAAAAATACACATGCAAATAGTCTAATAATGCCTGAAGAAATGCATCTTCAAGAGTTTTCCTGAAAAAAAAAACATTTGGTAAGGTTTGCAAAAACAAAATTTGATTTGTTACTCAATTTGACAGTAATGTACTTAGAATCCTGAGATAAAGCGAAAAAAGCAATAAAAATGTATTCCAACATAATTCCTAATCCAAACGTGCAAAATGTCTAAAAATGCCTGTGATATTGAATACATGTGAGTTTTACTAGTTACAGATGTTTTTCTATGATTTGCAAATACAAAAATGAGGTTTTACTCAATATGACTGTATACTGTAACACTCAATACGACAGTTATTTAAACATAACTCCTACACCACACATGAAAAATGGCTAATAATGCCTGAAATGATGCATCTTTGGGAGTTTTACTCAAAACATATGTTTTTTTAAATCTTGCAAATACAAAAAGCAGTTTTTTACTCAATATGACTATAACAGTCTTAGAAACCTGAGAAAATGCTAAAAAAACAATAAAAATGTATTCAAACATAACTTCTAAACATTACATGCAAAATGGCTAATAATGCCTAGAGATATGTATTTTGGTTAGTTGTACTCGAAAAATGATCTTTTGTAAGGTTTGCAAAGACACAAGTTAGTTTTTTTTATTCAATATAACAATGTAACTGTCATACTAAATATGAAAGATTTATAATCATAACTCCAAAACCAAATATGAAATTTGTCTTAAAAAGCCTTTAATATTGAATTTATGTAAGTTTGAGCAGAATCAGGTATTTTGTAAAGACTCACAAATACAAATATTAGATTTTACTGGCCTCATATTGGTCACACTCAAAATGACAGTTTTTGAAACATAACTCCAAAAATACACATGCAAAATGTCTAATAATGCCTGAAAAAATGCATCTTCGAGAGTTTTCCTGAAAAAAAAAAACTTTTGGTGAGGTTTGCAAAAACAAAATTTGATTTGTTACTCAATTTGACAGTAATGTACTTAGAATCCTGAGATAATGCGAAAAAAGCAATACAAATGTATTCCAACATAATTCCTAATCCAAACGTGCAAAATGTCTAAAAATTCCTGTGATATTGAATACATGTGAGTTTTACTAGATACAGATGTTTTTCTATGATTTGCAAATACAAAAATGAGGTTTTACTCAATATGACTGTATACTGTAACACTCAATATGACAGTTATTTAAACATAACTCCCACACCACACATGAAAAATTGCTAATAATGCCTGAAATAATGCATCTTTGGGAGTTTTAATCGAAACATATGCTTTTTTAAATCTTGCAAATGCAAAAAGTAGTTTTTTACTCAATATGACTATAATAGTCTTACAATCATAAGATAATGCGAAAAAAGCAATAAAAATGTATTCAAACATAACTTCTAAACAACACATGCAAAATGGCTAATAATGCCCAGAGATATTGTTTTTTTTATTAGTTGTACTAGAAAAATTATCTTTTGTAAGGTTTGCAAAGACACAAGTTAGTTTTTTTATTCAATATAACAGTGTTACTGTCATACTGAATATGAAAGGTTTATAATCATAACTCCAAAACCAAATATGAAATTTGTCTTAAAAATCCTTTAATATTGAATTTATGTAAGTTTTACCAAAATCAGGTATTTTGGAAAGAATCACAAATACAAATATTAGATTTTACTGGCCTCATATTGGTCACACTCAAAATGACAGTTTTTGAAACATAACTCCAAAAATACACATGTAAAATGTCTAATAATGCCTGAAGAAATGCATCTTCGAGAGTTTTCCTGAAAAAAAAAACATTTGGTAAGGTTTGCAAAAACAAAATTTGATTTGTTACTCAATTTGACAGTAATGTACTTAGAATCCTGAGATAAAGCGAAAAAAGCAATACAAATGTATTCCAACATAATTCCTAATCCAAACGTGCAAAATGTCTAAAAATGCCTGTGATATTGAATACATGTGGGTTTTACTAGTTACAGATGTTTTTCTATGATTTGCAAATACAAAAATGAGGTTTTACTCAATATGACTGTATACTGTAACACTCAATACGACAGTTATTTAAACATAACTCCTACACCACACATGAAAAATGGCTAATAATGCCTGAAATAATGCATCTTTGGCAGTTTTACTCGAAACATATGCTTTTTTAAATCTTGCAAATGCAAAAAGTAGTTTTTTACTCCATACGACTATAATAGTCTTACAATCCTGAGATAATGCGAAAAAAGCAATAAAAATGTATTCAAACATAACTTCTAAACATTACATGCTAAATGGCTAATAATGCCTAGAGATATGTATTTTGGTTAGTTGTACTCGAAAAGTGATCTTTTGTAAGGTTTGCAAAGACACAAGTTAGTTTTTTTTATTCAATATAACAATGTAACTGTCATACTAAATATGAAAGATTTATAATCATAACTCCAAAACCAAATATAAAATTTGTCTTAAAAAGCCTTTAATATTGAATTTATGTAAGTTTTAGCAGAATCAGGTATTTTGGAAAGACTCACAAATACAAATATTAGATTTTACTGGCCTCATATTGGTCACACTCAAAATGACAGTTTTTGAAACATAACTCCAAAAATACAAATGCAAAATGTCTAATAATGCCTGAAGAAATGCATCTTCGAGAGTTTTCCTGAAAAAAAAAACAGTTGGTAAGGTTTGCAAAAACAAAATTTGATTTGTTACTCAATTTGACAGTAATGTACTTAGAATCCTGAGATAATGCGAAAAAAGCAATACAAATGTATTCCAACATAATTCCTAATCCAAACGTGCAAAATGTCTAAAAATGCCTGTGATATTGAATACATGTGAGTTTTACTAGATACAGTTGTTTTTCTATGGTTTGCAAATACAAAAATGAGGTTTTACTCAATATGAGTGTACACTGTAACACTCAATATGACAGTTATTTAAACATAACTCCTACACCACACATGAAAAATTGCTAACAATGCCTGAAATAATGCATCTTTGGGAGTTTTACTCGAAACATATGCTTTTTTAAATCTTGCAAATGCAAAAAGTATTTTTTTACTCAATATGACTATAATAGTCTTAGAATCCTGAGATAATGCGAAAAAAGCAATAAAAATGTATTCAAACATAACTTCTAAACAACACATGCAAAATGGCTAATACTGCCCAGAGATATGTTTTTTGTTAGTTTTACTAGAAAAATGGTCCTTTTGTAAGGTTTTCAAAGACACAAATTAGTTTTTTTATTCAATACAACAGTGTAACTGTCATACTAAATATGAAATGTTTTTTAATCATAACTCCAAAACCAAATGTGAAATTTGTCTTAAAAAGCCTTTAATATTGAATTTATGTAAGTTTTAGCAGAATCAGGTATTTTGGAAAGGTTGACAAATACAAATATTAGATTTTACTGGCCTCATAATGGTCACACTCTAAATGACATTTTTTGAAACATAACTCCAAAAATACACATGCAAATAGTCTAATAATGCCTGAAGAAATGCATCTTCGAGAGTTTTCCTGAAAAAAAAACATTTGGTAAGGTTTGCAAAAACAAAATTTGATTTGTTACTCAATTTGACAGTAATGTACTTAGAATCCTGAGATAATGCGAAAAAAGCAATACAAATGTATTCCAACATAATTCCTAATCCAAACGTGCAAAATGTCTAAAAATGCCTGTGATATTGAATGCATGTGAGTTTTACTAGATACAGTTGTTTTTCAATGGTTTGCAAATACAAAAATGAGGTTTTACTCAATATGACTGTATACTGTAACACTCAATATGACAGTTATTTAAACATAACTCCTACACCACACATGAAAAGTGGCTAATAATGCCTGAAATAATGCATCTTTGGGAGTTTTACTCGAAACATATGCTTTTTTAAATCTTGCAAATGCAAAAAGTATTTTTTTACTCAATATGACTATAATAGTCTTAGAATCCTGAGATAATGCGAAAAAAGGAATAAAAATGTATTCAAATATAACTTCTAAACAACACATGCAAAATGGCTAATAATGCCCAGAGATATGTTTTTTTTGTTAGTTGTACTAGAAAAATGATCTTTTGTAAGGTTTGCAAAGACACAAGTTAGTTTTTTTATTCAATATAACAGTGTAACTGTCATACTAAATATGAAAGGTTTATAATCATAACTCCAAAACCAAATATGAAATTTGTCTTTAAAAGCCTTTAATATTGAATTTATGTAAGTGTTAGCAGAATCAGGTATTTTGGAAAGAATCACAAATACAAATATTAGATTTTACTTGCCTCATATTGGTCACACTCAAAATGACAGTTTTTGAAACATAACTCCAAAAATACACATGCAAAATGTCTAATAATGCCTGAAGAAATGTATCTTCGAGAGTTTTCCCGAAAAAAAAAACATTTGGTAAGGTTTGCAAGAACAAAATTTGATTTGTTACTCAATTTGACAGTAATGTACTTAGAATCCTGAGATAATGCGAAAAAAGCAATACAAATGTATTCCAACATAATTCCTAATCCAAACGTGCAAAATGTCTAAAAATGCCTGTGATATTGAATACATGTGGGTTTTACTAGTTACAGATGTTTTTCTATGATTTGCAAATACAAAAATGAGGTTTTACTCAATATGACTGTATACTGTAACACTCAATACGACAGTTATTTAAACATAACTCCTACACCACACATGAAAAATGGCTAATAATGCCTGAAATAATGCATCTTTGGCAGTTTTACTCGAAACATATGCTTTTTTAAATCTTGCAAATGCAAAAAGTAGTTTTTTACTCCATACGACTATAATAGTCTTACAATCCTGAGATAATGCGAAAAAAGCAATAAAAATGTATTCAAACATAACTTCTAAACAACAGATGCAAAATGGCTAATAATGCCTACATATATGTTTTTTTGTTAGTTGTAGTAGAAAAATGATCTTTTGTAAGGTTTGCAAAGACACAAGTTAGTTTTTTTATTCAATATAACACTGTAACTGTCATACTAAATATGAAAGGTTTATAATCATAACTCCAAAACCAAATATGAAATGTGTCTTAAAAAGCCTTTAATATTGAATGTATGTAAGTTTTAGCAGAATCAGGTATTTTGGAAAGGTTGACAAATACAAATATTAGATTTTACTGGCCTCATATTGGTCACACTCAAAATGACAGTTTTTGAAACATAACTCCAAAAATACACATGCAAAATGTCTAATAATGCCTGAAGAAATGCAACTTCGAGAGTTTTCCTGAAAAAAAAAACATTTGGTAAGGTTTGCAAAAACAAAATTTGATTTGTTACTCAATTTGACAGTAATGTACTTAGAATCCTGAGATAATGCGAAAAAAGCAATAAAAATGTATTCCAACATAATTCCTAATCGAAACGTGCAAAATGTCTAAAAATGCCTGTGATATTGAATACATGTGAGTTTTACTAGATACAGTTGTTTTTCTATGGTTTGCAAATACAAAAATGAGGTTTTACTCAATATGAGTGTACACTGTAACACTCAATATTACAGTTATTTAAACATAACTCCTACACCACACATGAAAAATGGCTAATAATGCCTGAAATAATGCATCTTTGGGAGTTTTACTCGAAACATATGCTTTTTTAAATCTTGCAAATGCAAAAAGTAGTTTTTTACTCAATATGACTATAATAGTCTTAGAATCCTGAGATAATGCGAAAAAAGCAATAAAAATGTATTCAAACATAACTTCTAAACAACACATGCAAAATGGCTAATAATGCCCAGAGATATGTTTTTTGTTAGTTGTACTAGAAAAATGGTCCTTTTGTAAAGTTTGCAAAGACACAAATTAGTTTTTTTATTCAATATAACAGTGTAACTGTCATACTAAATATGAAAGGTTTTTTAATCATAACTCCAAAACCAAATATGAAATTTGTCTTAAAAAGCCTTTAATATTGAATTTATGTAATTTTTAGCAGAATCAGGTATTTTGGAAAGGTTGACAAATACAAATATTAGATTTTACTGGCCTCATATTGGTCACACTCAAAATGACATTTTTTGAAACATAACTCCAAAAATACACATGCAAATAATCTAATAATGCCTGAAGAAATGCATCTTCGAGAGTTTTCCTGAAAAAAAAACATTTGGTAAGGTTTGCAAAAACAAAATTTGATTTGTTACTCAATTTGACAGTAATGTATTTAGAATCCTGAGATAATGCGAAAAAAGCAATTCAAATGTATTCCAACATAATTCCTAATCCAAACGTGCAAAATGTCTAAAAATGCCTGTGATATTGAATACATGTGAGTTTTACTAGATACAGTTGTTTTTCAATGGTTTGCAAATACAAAAATGAGGTTTTACTCAATATGACTGTATACTGTAACACTCAATATGACAGTTATTTAAACATAACTCCTACACCACACATGAAAAGTGGCTAATAATGCCTGAAATAATGCATCTTTGGGAGTTTTACTCGAAACATATGCTTTTTTAAATCTTGCTAATGCAAAAAGTATTTTTTTACTCAATATGACTATAATAGTCTTAGAATCCTGAGATAATGCGAATAAAGGAATAAAAATGTATTCAAATATAACTTCTAAACAACACATGCAAAATGGCTAATAATGCCCAGAGATATGTTTTTTTGTTAGTTGTACTAGAAAAATTTACTTTTGTAAGGTTTGCAAAGACACAAGTTAGTTTTTTTATTCAATATAACAGTGTAACTGTCATACTAAATATGAAAGGTTTATAATTATAACTCCAAAACCAAATATGAAATTTGTCTTAAAAAGCCTTTAATATTGAATTTATGTAAGTTTTAGCAGAATCAGGTATTTTGGAAAGAATCACAAATACAAATATTAGATTTTACTGGCCTCATATTGGTCACACTCAAAATGACATTTTTTGAAACATAACTCCAAAAATACACATGCAAAATGTCTAATAATGCCTGAAGAAATGTATCTTTGAGAGTTTTCCTGAAAAAAAAAAACATTTGGTAAGGTTTGCAAAAACAAAATTTGATTTGTTACTCAATTTGACAGTAATGTACTTAGAATCCTGAGATAATGCGAAAAAAGCAATAAAAATGTATTCCAACATAATTCCTAATCCAAACGTGCAAAATGTCTAAAAATGCCTGTGATATTGAATACATGTGAGTGTTACTAGATAGAGTTGTTTTTCTATGGTTTGCAAATACAAAAATGAGGTTTTACTCAATGTGACTGTACACTGTAACACTCAATATTGTTGGGATGTCGCATGGCTGCAGTTGTGTGACCTCAAGTATGCAAAAATCCAGGAGAGCAGAAAGCCGGTAAGATGATTTTAATTTCATCAAAGTAAAAGATATAAACAGAAAGCAGTCTTGCATGGAGATGTTCCCAACATGGTTTTAACTTCGAGCACTCCTCAGTGCTCGAGTGAAACATAAATAGACCTATGTTGATTGACCGCAGCTGAGGACCGCTGCCAATCAACGGCGAGTGTGACAAAAACAGTGCTCAGCGGAGTAAACAGGAAGTATGACAAAATAAGAGCACTGAACAGGAAACAAAGTACAAAACACGAAAAACTATCAGAAAGTAAGTGACAGATCGTTACAGGACCTCCCCCTCAAGGAACAGATACCAGATGTTCCCTGGAAAAGAAAAATGGAAAAAAATGTCCACAAAGTAAGGGAGGATGGAAGGAGGATTTGGTGGAAGGTCGCCAAACCTCGTGTCCCCGCAGCCAGCGAGGGAAAGTCAGGTGGCGACGGCGCGTAGAGCGCCGCTGGAACTGGCGGGGCGGGCGGCCACGGAACAGCCACATCATTGGCCGAAAAAGAGACGAGTGCATCCCGCGAGGAGGACGCCCAGGGCACGGCCACATCCGCGGCTGACGTGGAGGCGGGCGCGCTGAAGCAGGCCCGGAGACAGCAGACAAAGCGGCGGGGGCTGCAGCCAAAACAGATACCTCTGCAGGAGGCGGCTGAGGAGCCGATGTTGGTGCCGGCGTGGAAGCGGCAGACGTCATCAACGGCGTGGAAGCGGCAGACGTCATCGGCGGCGTGAAAGCGGCAGACGTCATCGGCGGCGTGAAAGCGGCAGACGTCATCGGCGGCGTGAAAGCGGCAGACGTCATCGGCGGCGTGAAAGCGGCAGACGTCATCGGCGGCGTGAAAGCGGCAGACGTCATCGGCGGCGTGAAAGCGGCAGACGTCATCGGCGGCGTGAAAGCGGCAGACGTCATCGGCGGCGTGAAAGCGGCAGACGTCATCGGCGGCGTGAAAGCGGCAGACGTCATCGGCGGCGTGAAAGCGGCAGACGTCATCGGCGGCGTGAAAGCGGCAGACGTCATCGGCGGCGTGAAAGCGGCAGACGTCATCGGCGGCGTGAAAGCGGCAGACGTCATCGGCGGCGTGAAAGCGGCAGACGTCATCGGCGGCGTGAAAGCGGCAGACGTCATCGGCGGCGTGAAAACGGCAGACGTCATCAACGGCGTGGAAGCAACAGACGTCATCGGCGGCGTTGAAGCGGCAGGCGTCATCGGAGGCGTGATTGTTGCAGATGTCATCGGCGGCGTGAAAGCGGCAGATGACGCCGGGCGAGGAGCAGCAAATGCTGGCCGAGGAATAGCGGATGCCGGCGGTGACGAAGCCCGGCGTGGTGCTGCTCTTGGCGGCGTTGGGGCTCGGCGTGGAGCCGGCGTTGGGGCTCGGCGTGGAGCCGGCGTTGGGGCTCGGCGTGGAGTCGGCGTTGGGGCTCGGCGTGGAGCCGGCGTTGGGGCTCGGCGTGGAGCCGGCGTTGGGGCTCGGCGTGGAGCCGGCGTTGGGGCTCGGCGTGGAGCCGGCGTTGGGGCTCGGCGTGGAGCCGGCGTTGGGGCTAGGCGTGGAGCCGGCGTTGGGGCTAGGCGTGGAGCCGGCGTTGTGTGCCTGGCTGCACCGCAGTATATAGTGGGCCCCCCTCCACTAGGTGGCTGCCAGACACCGTTCACACATGCGGGAGAACGTGCCTGCTCGTCGGAGTCCCCCGGTGCGAAAACCAGGGACGGGCGGGAGGGGACCAGGAGGAGGGACGAAGACACGTCCCGTGCCAAGTCCCAGCAGGAGGACAAAAGCGACCTCACTGTGGGCTCCACTGGAGCTCTCGGCGGACCAAAAAAGAGAGCGGGAGCTGGCAAAAAGAGCAGCCGGGGAGCAGCCGCTGGAAGCTGCGTAGGAGCAGGGAGAAGCAGCTCAGCAGACGACGGGAAGGATGGCGGCGGCGGACGTGCCGGTCGGAGAGCCGCAGTCGGCGACGGAGCCGCAGGAGCCGCGAGACGTGAAGGAGGAGGCGGGCGCGCCGGTCGGTGAGCCGTAGCCGGCAGCGTTGCCGAGAGGAAGGATGGCGGCGGAGGACGCGCCGGTCGGAGAGCCGTAGCCGGTAGCGTTGCCGCGGGAGCCGCGAGGCATGCAGGAAGTGGCGGACGTGCTGGTCGGAGAGCCGTAGCCAGTCGTTGAGCCGAGAGGAAAGATGGCGGCGGGGGACGCGCCGGTCGGAGAGCCGAAGCCGGTGGCGTTGCCGCGGGGAGAGGGTCCGCGTCTGTAGGCTGGGACCGCACAAACCTGGCCTTCAAGTCCTCCAGGAATTGTGCGGTCCAGAACGTCGGCTGAGGATTGCCGACAGGGATTCTCGCGAGGTCACAATTTTCTGGCTCGAAGTTACTGTTGGGATGTCGCATGGCTGCAGTTGTGTGACCTCAAGTATGCAAAAATCCAGGAGAGCAGAAAGCCGGTAAGATGATTTTAATTTCATCAAAGTAAAAGATATAAACAGAAAGCAGTCTTGCATGGAGATGTTCCCAACATGGTTTTAACTTCGAGCACTGAGGAGTGCTCGAGTGAAACATAAATAGACCTATGTTGATTGACCGCAGCTGAGGACCGCTGCCAATCAACGGCGAGTGTGACAAAAACAGTGCTCAGCGGAGTAAACAGGAAGTATGACAAAATAAGAGCACTGAACAGGAAACAAAGTACAAAACACGAAAAACTATCAGAAAGTAAGTGACAGATCGTTACAAATATGACAGTTATTTAAACATAACTCCTACACCACACATTAAAAATGGCTAATAATGCCTGAAATAATGCATCTTTGGGAGTTTTACTCGAAACATATGCTTTTTTAAATTTTGCAAATGCAAAAAGTAGTTTTTTACTCAATATGATTATAATAGTCTTAGAATCCTGAGATAATGCGAAAAAAGCAATACAAATGTATTCAAACATAACTTCTAAACAACACATGCAAAATGGCTAATAATGCCCAGAGTAATGTTTTTTTGTTAGTTTTACTAGAAAAATGATCTTTTGTAAGGTTTGCAAAGACACAAATTAGTGTTTTTTATTCAATATAACAGTGTAATGTCATACTAAATATGAAAGGTTTATAATCATAACTCCAAAACCAAATATGAAATTTGTCTTAGAAAGCCTTTAATATTGAATTTATGTAAGTTTTATCAGAATCAGGTATTTTGGAAAGGTTGACAAATACAAATATTAGATTTTACTGGCCTCATATTGGTCACACTCAAAATGACATTTTTTGAAACATAACTCCAAAAATACACATGCAAATAGTCTAATAATGCCTGAAGAAATGCATCTTCGAGAGTTTTCCAGAAAAAAAACATTTGGTAAGGTTTGTAAAAACAAAATTTGATTTGTTACTCAATTTGACAGTAATGTACTTAGAATCCTGAGATAATGCGAAAAAAGCAATAAAAATGTATTCCAACATAATTCCTAATCCAAACGTGCAAAATGTCTAAAAATGCCTGTGATATTGAATACATGTGAGTTTTACTAGATACAGTTGTTTTTCTATGGTTTGCAAATACAAAAATGAGGTTTTAATCAATATGACTATATACTGTAACACTCAATATGACAATTATTTAAACATAACTCCTACACCACACATTAAAAATGGCTAATAATGCCTGAAATAATGCATCTTTGGGAGTTTTACTAGAAACATATGCTTTTTTAAATCTTGCAAATGCAGAAAGTAGTTTTTTTACTCAATATGACTATAATAGTCTTAGAATCCTGAGATAAAGCGAAAAAAGCAATACAAATGTATTCAAACATAACTTCTAAACAACACATGCAAAATGGCTAATAATGCCTAGAGATAAGTTTTTTTGTTAGTTTTACTAGAAAAATGATCTTTTGTAAGGTTTGCAAAGACACAAGTTAGTTTTTTTATTCAATATAACACTGTAACTGTCATACTACATATGAAAGGTTTATAATCATAACTCCAAAACCAAATATGAAATTTGTCTTAAAAAGCCTTTAATATTGAATTTATGTAAGTTTTAGCAGAATCAGGTATTTTGGAAAGAATCACAAATACAAATATTAGATTTTACTGGCCTCATATTGGTCACACTTAAAATGACAGTTTTTGAAACATAACTCCAAAAATACACATGCAAATAGTCTAATAATGCCTGAAGAAATGCATCTTCGAGAGTTTTCCAGGAAAAAAAAACATTTGGTAAGATTTGCAAAAACTAAATTTGATTTGTTACTCAATTTGACAGTCATGTACTTAGAATCCTGAGATAATGCGAAAAAAGCGATAAAAATGTATTCCAACATAATTCCTAATCCAAACGTGCAAAATGTCTAAAAATGCCTGTGATATTGAATACATGTGAGTTTTACTAGATACAGTTGTTTTTCAATGGTTTGCAAATACAAAAATGAGGTTTTACTCAATATGAGTGTACACTGTAACACTCAATATGACAGTTATTTAAACATAACTCCTACACCACACATGAAAAATGGCTAATAATGCCTGAAATAATGCATCTTTGGGAGTTTTACTCGAAACATATGCTTTTTTAAATCTTGCAAATGCAAAAAGTAGTTTTTTACACAATATGACTATAATAGTCTTAGAATCCTGAGATAATCCCTGGGAGTCCACCTGGCCAACGACCTATCCTGGAGCACCAACACCACGGCTACCATCAAGAAGGCACACTAGAGACTGCACTTCCTGAGAATACTCAGGAACAACCACCTCTCACAGGAACTGCTGGTGTCCTTCTACCGGTGCTCCATTGAGAGCATCCTGACCTACTGCATCTGCGTGTGGTTCAGCAGAGAGAACGGCGCTCCAGAGAGTCATAAAGACCGCCCAGAAGTTAATCGGATGCCCCCTCCCCTCCCTGGCTGACTTGTACAGCTCCCGCTGTCTCAGGAAAGCACAGAGCATCCTGAAAGACCCATTCCACCCCGGGCACAGCCACCTGGAACTGCTACCCTCAGGCAGACGCTACAGGGTGCTAAAAGCGAGCACCAATAGACTAAAAAATAGCTTTTACCCAAGAGCCATAGTAGCACTTAACAGGCACTGAGTGTCCATATGTCCATCATGTCCTCATGTGTAATGTTTAAATGTTTTTCTATTTTTTTGGACTACAATGTGAAATAATGTTTTATGTATGTATACATAGATACATCTGTCATCTCTATCTTTTTTTTTTATTTTATTTTTTATTTATTTATTTATTTTATTTATTTTTTTTAAATTTATACTACCATATTGTATATGCACCTTAGGAGGAGCTGCTCCAATTTCGTTGTTCTTTGAACCTGTTCATTGCAATAATGACAATAAAACTCTATTCTATTATATTCTATAATGCGAAAAAAGCAATAAAAATGTATTCAAACATAACTTCTAAACAACACATGCAAAATGGCTAATAATGCCCAGAGATATGTTTTTTGTTAGTTTTACTAGAAAAATGGTCCTTTTGTAAGGTTTGCAAAGACACAAATTAGTTTTTTTATTCAATATAACAGTGTAACTGTCATACTAAATATGAAAGGTTTTTTAATCATAACTCCAAAACCAAATATGAAATTTGTCTTAAAAAGCCTTTAATATTGAATTTATGTAAGTTTTAGCAGAATCAAGTATTTTGGAAAGAATCACTAATACAAATATTAGATTTTACTGGCCTCATATTGGTCACACTCAAAATGACAATTTTTGAAACATAACTCCAAAAATACACATGCAAAATGTCTAATAATGCCTGAAGAAATGCATCTTCGAGAGTTTTCCGGAAAAAAAACATTTGGTAAGGTTTGCAAAAACAAAATTTGATTTGTTACTCAATTTGACAGTAATGTACTTAGAATCCTGAGATAATGCGAAAAAAGCAATAAAAATGTATTCCAACATAATTGCTAATCCAAACGTGCAAAATGTCTAAAAATGCCTGTGATATTGAATACATGTGAGTTTTACTAGATACAGTTGTTTTTCTATGGTTTGCAAATACAAAAATGAGGTTTTACTCAATGTGACTTTACACTGTAACACTCAATATGACAGTTATTTAAACATAACTCCTACACCACACATGAAAAATGGCTAATAATGCCTGAAATAATGCATCTTTGGGAGTTTTACTCGAAACATATGCTTTTTTAAATCTTGCAAATGCAAAAAGTAGTTTTTTACTCAATATGACTATAATAGTCTTAGAATCCTGAGATAATGCGAAAAAAGCAATAAAAATGTATTCAAACATAACTTCTAAACAACACATGCAAAATGGCTAATAATGCCCAGAGTAATGTTTTTTTGTTAGTTTTACTAGAAAAATGATCTTTTGTAAGGTTTGCAAAGACACAAATTAGTTTTTTTAATTCAATATAACAGTGTAATGTCATACTAAATATGAAAGGTTTATAATCATAACTCCAAAACCAAATATGAAATTTGTCTTAAAAAGCCTTTAATATTGAATTTATGTAAGTTTTATCAGAATCAGGTATTTTGGAAAGGTTGACAAATACAAATATTAGATTTTACTGGCCTCATATTGGTCACACTCAAAATGACATTTTTTGAAACATAACTCCAAAAATACACATGCAAATAGTCTAATAATGCCTGAAGAAATGAATCTTCGAGAGTTTTCCAGAAAAAAAAAACATTTGGTAAGATTTGCAAAAACTAAATTTGATTTGTTACTCAATTTGACAGTAATGTACTTAGAATCCTGAGATAATATAAAAAAAGCGATAAAAATGTATTCCAACATAATTCCTAATCCAAACGTGCAAAATGTCTAAAAATGCCTGTGATATTGAATACATGTGAGTTTTACTAGATACAGTTGTTTTTCAATGGTTTGCAAATACAAAAATGAGGTTTTAATCAATACGACTGTATACTGTAACACTCAATATGACAGTTATTTAAACATAACTCCTACACCACACATTAAAAATGGCTAATAATGCCTGAAATAATGCATCTTTGGGAGTTTTACTAGAAACATATGCTTTTTTAAATCTTGCAAATGCAAAAAGTAGTTTTTTACTCAATATGACTATAATAGTCTTAGAATCCTGAGATAATGCGAAAAAAGCAATAAAAATATATTCAAACATAACTTCTAAACAACACATACAAAATGGCTAATAATGCCTAGAGATATGTTTTTTTGTTAGTTGTACTAGAAAAATGATCTTTTGTAAGTTTGGAAAGACACAAGTTAGTTGTTTTATTCAATATAACACTGTAACTGTCATACTAAATATGAAAGGTTTATAATCATAACTCCAAAACCAAATATGAAATGTGTCTTAAAAAGCCTTTAATATTGAATGTATGTAAGTTTTAGCAGAATCAGGTATTTTGGAAAGGTTGACAAATACAAATATTAGATTTTAATGGCCTCATATTGGTCACACTCAAAATGACATTTTTTGAAACATAACTCCAAAAATACACATGCAAATAATCTAGTAATGCCTGAAGAAATGCATCTTCGAGAGTTTTCCTGAAAAAAAAACATTTGGTAAGGTTTGCAAAAACAAAATTTGATTTGTTACTCAATTTGACAGTAATGTACTTAGAATCCTGAGATAATGCGAAAAAAGCAATAAAAATGTATTCCAACATAATTCCTAATCCAAACGTGCAAAATGTCTGAAAATGCCTGTGATATTGAATACATGTGAGTTTTACTATATACAGTTGTTTTTCAATGGTTTGCAAATACAAAAATGAGGTTTTACTCAATATGACTGTATACTGTAACACTCAATATGACAGCTATTTAAACATAACTCCTACACCACACATGAAAAATGGCTAATAATGCCTGAAATAATGCATCTTTGGGAGTTTTACTCGAAACATATGCTTTTTTAAATTTTGCAAGTGCAAAAAGTAGTTTTTTACTCAATGTGACTATAATAGTCTTACAATCCTGAGATAATGCGAAAAAAGCAATAAAAATGTATTCAAACATAACTTCTAAACAACACATGCAAAATGGCTAATAATGCCTAGAGATCTGTATTTTCGTTAGTTGTACTCGAAAAATGATCTTTTGTAAGGTTTGCAAAGACACAAGTTAGTTGTTTTATTCAATATAACAGTGTAACTGTCATACTACATATGAAAGGTTTATTATCATAACTCCAAAACCAAATATGAAATTTGTCTTAAAAAGCCTTTAATATTGAATTTATGTAAGTTTTACCAAAATCAGGTATTTTGGAATGAATCACAAATACAAATATTAGATTTTACTGGCCTCATATTGGTCACACTCAAAATGAGAGTTTTTGAAACATAACTCCAAAAATACACATGCGAAATGTCTAATAATGCCTGAAGAAATGCATCTTCAAGAGTTTTCCTGAAAAAAAAAACATTTGGTAAGGTTTGCAAAAACAAAATTTGATTTGTTACTCAATTTGACAGTAATGTACTTAGAATCCTGAGATAATGCGAAAAAAGCAATAAAAATGTATTCCAACATAATTCCTAATCCAAACGTGCAAAATGTCTAAAAATGCCTGTGATATTGAATACATGTGAGTTTTACTAGATACAGTTGTTTTTCAATGGTTTGCAAATACAAAAATGAGGTTTTACTCAATATGACTGTATACCGTAACACTCAATATAACAGTTATTTAAACATAACTCCTACACCACACATGAAAAATGGCTAATAATGCCTCAAATAATGCCTGAAATAATGCAACTTTGGGAGTTTTACTCAAAACATATGCTTTTTTTAATCTTGCAAATGCAAAAAGTAGTTTTTTACTCAATATGACTATAATAGTCTTAGAATCGTGAGATAATGCGAAAAAAGCAATAAAAATGTATTCAAACATAACTTCCAAACAACACATGCAAAAGGGCTAATAATGCCTAGAGATAGGTTTTTTTGTTAATTGTACTAGAAAAATTATCTTTTGTAAGGTTTGCAAAGACACAAGTTAGTTTTTTTTAATTCAATATAACACTGTAACTGTCATACTAAATTTGAAAGGTTTATAATCATAACTCCAAAACCAAATATGAAATTTGTCTTAAAAAGCCTTTAATATTGAATTTATGTAAGTTTTACCAGAATCAGGTATTTTGGAAAGAATCACAAATACAAATATTAGATATTACTGGCCTCATATTGGTCACACTCAAAATGACATTTTTTGAAACATAACTCCAAAAATACACATGCAAAATGTCTAATAATGCCTGAAGAAATGCATCTTCGAGAGTTTTCCTGAAAAAAAAAAATTTGGTAAGGTTTGCAAAACCAAAATTTGATTTGTTACTCAATTTGACAGTAATGTATTTAGAATCCTGAGATAATGCGAAAAAAGCAATAAAAATGTATTCCAACATAATTCCTAATCCAAACGTGCAAAATGTCTGAAAATGCCTGTGATATTGAATACATGTGAGTTTTACTATATACAGTTGTTTTTCAATGGTTTGCAAATACAAAAATGAGGTTTTACTCAATATGACTGTATACTGTAACACTCAATATGACAGCTATTTAAACATAACTCCTACACCACACATGAAAAATGGCTAATAATGCCTGAAATAATGCATCTTTGGGAGTTTTACTCGAAACATATGCTTTTTTAAATCTTGCAAATGCAAAAAGTAGTTTTTTACTCAATATGACTATAATAGTCTTAGAATCCTGAGATAATGCGAAAAAAGCTATAAAAATGTATTCTAACATAACTTCTAAACAACACATGCAAAATGGCTAATAATGCCCAGAGATATGTTTTTTTGTTAGTTTTACTAGAAAAATGATCTTTTGTAAGGTTTGCAAAGACACAAGTTAGTTTTTTTATTCAATATAACAGTGTAACTGTCATACTAAATATGAAAGGTTTATAATCATAACTCCAAAACCAAATATGAAATTTGTCTTAAAAAGCCTTTAATATTGAATTTATGTAAGTTTTACCAGAATCAGGTATTTTGGAAAGAATCACAAATACAAATATTAGATTTTACTGGCCTCGTATTGGTCACACTCAAAATTACATGTTTTGAAACATAACTCCAAAAATACAAATGCAAATAGTCTAATAATGCCTGGAGAAATGCATCTTCGAGAGTTTTCCACAAAAAAAACATTTGGTAAGGTTTGCAAAAAATAAATTTGATTTTTTACTCGATTTGACAGTAATGTACTTAGAATCCTGAGATAATGCGAAAAAAGCAATAAAAATGTATTCCAACATAATTCCTAATCCAAACGTGCAAAATGTCTAAAAATGCCTGTGATATTGAATACATGTGAGTTTTACTAGATACAGGTGTTTTTCAAAGGTTTTCAAATACAAAAATGAGGTTTTACTCAATTTGACTGTATACTGTAACACTCAATATGACAGTTATTTAAACATAACTCCTACACCACACATTAAAAATGGCTAATAATGCCCAGAGTGATGTTTTTTTGTTAGTTGTACTAGAAAAATGATCTTTTGTAAGGTTTGCAAAGACACAAGTTAGTTTTTTTTAATTCAATATAACACTGAAACTGTCATACTAAATATGAAAGGTTTATAATCATAACTCCAAAACCAAATATGAAATTTGTCTTAAAAAGCCTTTAATATTGAATTTATGTAAGTTTTAGCAGAATCAGGTATTTTGGAAAGGTTGACAAATACAAATATTAGATTTTACTGGCCTCATATTGGTCACACTCAAAATGACATTTTTTGAAACATAACTCCAAAAATACACATGCAAAATGTCTAATAATGCCTGAAGAAATGCATCTTCGAGAGTTTTCCAGAAAAAAAACATTTGGTAAGGTTTGCAAAAACAAAATTTGATTTGTTTCTCAATTTGACAGTAATGTACTTAGAATCCTGAGATAATGCGAAAAACGCAATACAAATGTATTCCAACATAATTCCTAATCCAAATGTGCAAAATGTCTAAAAATGCCTGTGATATTGAATACATGTGAGTTTTACTAGATACAGTTGTTTTTCTATGGTTTGCAAATACAAAAATGAGGTTTTACTCAATATGACTGTACACTGTAACACTCAATATGACAGTTATTTAAACATAACTCCTACACCACACATGCAAAATGTCTAATAATGCCTGAAGAAATGCATCTTCGAGAGTTTTCCTGAAAAAAAAACATTTGGTAAGGTTTGCAAAAACAAAATTTGATTTGTTACTCAATTTGACAGTAATGTACTTAGAATCCTGAGATAATGCGAAAAAAGCAAAAAACATTTATTCCAACATAATTCCTAATCCAAACGTGCAAAATGTCTAAAAAAAGCCTCTGATATTGAATACAAGTGAGTTTTACTAGATACAGTTGTTTTTCAATGGTTTGCAAATACAAAAATGAGGTTTTACTCAATATGACTGTACACTGTAACACTCAATATGACAGTTATTTAAACATAACTCCTACACCACACATGAAAAATGGCTAATAATGCCTGAAATAATGCATCTTTGGGAGTTTTACTCGAAACATATGCTTTTTTAAATCTTGCAAATGCAAAAAGCAGTTTTTTACTCAATATGAATATAATAGTCTTAGAATCCTGAGATAATGCGAAAAAAGCAATACAAATATATTCAAACATAACTTCTAAACAACACATGCAAAATGGCTAATAATGCCTAGAGATATGTTTTTTTGTTAGTTGTACTAGAACAATGATCTTTTTTAAGGTTTGCAAAGACACAAGTTAGTTTTTTTATTCAATATAACACTGTAACTGTCATACTAAATATGAAAGGTTTATAATCATAACTCCAAAACCAAATATGAAATTTGTCTTAAAAAGCCTTTAATATTGAATTTATGTAAGTTTTACCAAAATCAGGTATTTTGGAAAGGTTGACAAATACAAATATTAGATTTTACTGGCCTCATATTGGTCACACTCAAAATGACATTTTTTGAAACATAACTCCAAAAATACACATGCAAAATGTCTAATAATGCCTGAAGAAATGCATCTTCAAGAGTTTTCCTGAAAAAAAAAACATTTGGTAAGGTTTGCAAAAACAAAATTTGATTTGTTACTCAATTTGACAGTAATGTACTTAGAATCCTGAGATAATGCGAAAAAAGCAATAAAAATGTATTCCAACATAATTCCTAATCCAAACTTGCAAAATGTCTAAAAATGCCTGTGATATTGAATACATGTGAGTTTTACTAGATACAGTTGTTTTTCTATGGTTTGCAAATACAAAAATGAGGTTTTACTCAATGTGACTGTACACTGTAACACTCAATATGACAGTTATTTAAACATAACTCCTACACCACACATGAAAAATGGCTAATAATGCCTGAAATAATGCATCTTTGGGAGTTTTACTAGAAACATATGCTTTTTGAAATCTTGCAAATGCAAAAAGTAGTTTTTTACTCAATATGACTATAATAGTCTTAGAATCCTGAGATAATGCGAAAAGAGCAATACAAATGTATTCAAACATAACTTCTAAACAACACATGCAAAATGGCTAATAATGCCCAGAGTAATGTTTTTTTGTTAGTTTTACTAGAAAAATTATCTTTTGTAAGGTTTGCAAAGACACAAGTTAGTTTTTTTATTCAATATAACACCGTAACTGTCATACTAAATATGAAAGGTTTATAATCATAACTCCAAAACCAAATATGAAATTTGTCTTAAAAAGCCTTTAATATTGAATTTATGTAAGTTTTAGCAGAATCAGGTATTTTGGAAAGGTTGACAAATGCAAATATTAGATTTTACTGGCCTCATATTGGTCACACTCAAAATGACATTTTTTGAAACATAACTCCAAAAATACACATGCAAATAGTCTAATAATGCCTGAAGAAATGCATCTTCGAGAGTTTTCCAGAAAAAAAAACATTTGGTAAGGTTTGCAAAAACAAAATTTGATTTGTTACTCAATTTGACAGTAATGTACTTAGAATCCTGAGATAATGCGAAAAAAGCAATAAAAATGTATTCCAACATAATTCCTAATCCAAACGTGCAAAATGTCTAAAAATGCCTGTGATATTGAATACATGTTAGTTTTACTAGATACAGTTGTTTTTCAATGGTTTGCAAATACAAAAATGAGGTTTTAATCAATATGACTGTATACTGTAACACTCAATATGACAGTTATTTAAACATAACTCCTACACCACACATTAAAAATGGCTAATAATGCCTGAAATAATGCATCTTTGGGAGTTTTACTAGAAACATATGCTTTTTTAAATCTTGCAAATGCAAAAAGTAGTTTTTTACTCAATATGACTATAATTGTCTTAGAATCCTGAGATAATGCGAAGAGGCAACGTGGGTCATCCCTCCAATGGGCTCACCACTCATAGGAGGGGCCATAGAGGTCGGGTGCATTGTGAGCTGGGCGGCAGCCGAAGGCAGGGCACTTGGCGGTCCGATCCTCGGCTACAGAAGCTAGCTCTTGGGACGTGGAACGTCACCTCACTGGGGGGGAAGGAGCCTGAGCTAGTGCGCGAGGTAGAGAAGTTCCGGCTGGATATAGTCGGACTCACCTCGACGCACAGCAAGGGCTCTGGAACCAGTTCTCTCGAGAGGGACTGGACCCTCTTCCACTCTGGCGTTGCCGGCAGTGAGAGGCGACGGGCTGGGGTGGCAATTCTGGTTGCCCCCCGGCTCAAAGCCTGTACGTTTGAGTTCAACCCAGTGGACGAGAGGGTAGCTTCCCTTCGCCTTCGGGTGGGGGGACGGGTCCTGACTGTTGTTTGTGCTTACGCACCAAACAGCAGTTCAGAATACCCACCCTTTTTGGGTACACTCGAGGGAGTACTGGAAAGTGCTCCTCCGGGTGATTCCCTTGTCCTACTGGGAGACTTCAACGCTCATGTTGGCAACGACAGTGAAACCTGGAGAGGCGTGATTGGGAAGAATGGTCGCCCGGATCTAAACCCGAGTGGTGTTTTGTTATTGGACTTTTGTGCTCGTCACAGTTTGTCGATAACAAACACCATGTTCAAACATAAGGGTGTCCATATGTGCACTTGGCACCAGGACACCCTAGGCCGCAGTTCCATGATCGACTTTGTAGTTGTGTCATCGGATTTGCGGCCTTATGTTTTGGACACTCGGGTGAAGAGAGGGGCGGAGCTTTCTACCGATCACCACCTGGTGGTGAGTTGGCTGCGATGGTGGGGGAGGATGCCGGACAGACCTGGCAGGCCCAAGCGCATTGTGAGGGTCTGCTGGGAACGTCTGGCAGAGTCTCCTGTCAGAGAGAGTTTCAATTCACACCTCCGGGAGAACTTTGAACATGTCACGAGGGAGGTGCGGGACATTGAGTCCGAGTGGACCATGTTCCGAACCTCTATTGTCGAGGCGGCTGATTGGAGCTGTGGCCGCAAGGTTGTTGGTGCCTGTCGTGGCGGTAATCCCAGAACCCGTTGGTGGACACCAGCAGTGAGGGATGCCGTCAAGCTGAAGAAGGAGTCCTATCGGGTTCTTTTGGCTCATAGGACTTCCGAGGCAGTGGACGGGTACCGACGGGCCAAGCGGTGTGCAGCTTTAGCGGTCGCGGAGGCAAAAACTCGGACATGGGAAGAGTTCGGGGAAGCCATGGAAAACGACTTCCGGACGGCTTCGAAGCGATTCTGGACCACCATACGGCGCCTCAGGAAGGGGAAGCAGTGCACTATCAACACCGTGTATGGTGCGGATGGTGTTCTGCTGACTTCGACTGCGGATGTGTTGGATCGGTGGAGGGAATACTTCGAAGACCTCCTCAATCCCACCAACACGTCTTTCTTTGAGGAAGCGGTGCCTGGGGAATCTGTAGTGGACTCTCCTATTTCTGGGGCTGAGGTCGCTGAGGTAGTTAAAAAGCTCCTCGGCGGCAAGGCCCCGGGGGTGGATGAGATCCGCCCGGAGTTCCTTAAGGCTCTGGATGCTGTGGGGCTGTCTTGGTTGACAAGACTCTGCAGCATCGCGTGGACATCGGGGGCGGTACCTCTGGATTGGCAGACCGGGGTGGTGGTCCCTCTCTTTAAGAAGGGGGACCGGAGGGTGTGCTCCAACTATCGTGGGATCACACTCCTCAGCCTTCCCGGTAAGGTTTATTCAGGTGTACTGGAGAGGAGGCTTCGCCGGATAGTCGAACCTCGGATTCAGGAGGAACAGTGTGGTTTTCGTCCTGGTCGTGGAACTGTGGACCAGCTCTATACTCTCGGCAGGGTTCTTGAGGGTGCATGGGAGTTTGCCCAACCAGTCTACATGTGCTTTGTGGACTTGGAGAAGGCATTCGACCGTGTCCCTCGGGAAGTCCTGTGGGGAGTGCTCAGAGAGTATGGGGTATCGGAATGTCTTATTGTGGCAGTCCGCTCCCTGTATGATCAGTGTCAGAGCTTGGTCCGCATTGCTGGCAGTAAGTCGGACACGTTTCCAGTGAAGGTTGGACTCCGCCAAGGCTGTCCTTTGTCACCGATTCTGTTCATAACTTTTATGGACAGAATTTCTAGGCGCAGCCAAGGCGTTGAGGGGTTCCGGTTTGGTGGCCACGGGATTAGGTCTCTGCTTTTTGCAGATGATGTAGTCCTGATGGCTTCATCTGGCCGGGATCTTCAGCTCTCACTGGATCGGTTCGCAGCCGAGTGTGAAGCGACCGGAATGAGAATCAGCACCTCCAAGTCCGAGTCCATGGTTCTCGCCCGGAAAAGGGTGGAGTGCCATCTCCGGGTTGGGTAGGAGACCCTGCCCCAAGTGGAGGAGTTCAAGTACCTAGGAGTCTTGTTCACGAGTGGGGGAAGAGTGGATCGTGAGATCGACAGGCGGATCGGTGCGGCGTCTTCAGTAATGCGGACGTTGTATCGATCCGTTGTGGTGAAGAAGGAGCTGAGCCGGAAGGCAAAGCTCTCAATTTACCGTTCGATCTACGTTCCCATCCTCACCTATGGTCATGAGCTTTGGGTCATGACCGAAAGGATAAGATCACGGGTACAAGCGGCCGAAATGAGTTTCCTCCGCCGGGTGGCGGGGCTCTCCCTTAGAGATAGGGTGAGAAGCTCTGCCATCCGGGAGGAGCTCAACGTAAAGCCGCTGCTCCTCCACATCGAGAGGAGCTAGATGAGGTGGTTCGGGCATCTGGTCAGGATGCCACCCGAACGCCTCCCTATGGATGTGTTTAGGGCACGTCCAGCTGGTAGGAGGCCACGGGGAAGACCCAGGACACGTTGGAAAGACTATGTCTCCCGGCTGGCCTGGGAACGCCTCGGGATCCCCCGGGAAGAGCTAGACGAAGTGGCTGGAGATAGGGAAGTCTGGGCTTCCCTGCTTAGGCTGCTGCCCCCGCGACCCGACCTCGGATAAGCGGAAAATGATGGATGGATGGATGGATGGATATGTTTTTTTGTTAGTTTTACTAGAAAAATGATCTTTTGTAAGGTTTGCAAAGACACAAATTAGTTTTTGTATTCAATATAACAGTGTAACTGTCATACTAAATATGAAAGGTTTATAATCATAACTCCAAAACCAAATATGAAATTTGTCTTAAAAAGCCTTTAATATTGAATTTATGTAAGTTTTAGCAGAATCAGGTATTTTGAAAAGGTTGACAAATACAAATATTAGATTTTACTGGCCTCATATTGGTCACACTCAAAATGACATTTTTTGAAACATAACTCCAAAAAGACACATGCAAAATGTCTAATAATGCCTGAAGAAATGCATCTTCAAGAGTTTTCCTGAAAAAAAAAACATTTGGTAAGGTTTGCAAAAACAAAATTTGATTTGTTACTCAATTCGACAAAAATGTACTTAGAATCCTGAGATAATGCGAAAAAAGCAATAAAAATGTATTCCAACATAATTCCTAATCCAAACGTGCAAAATGTCTAAAAATGCCTGTGATATTGAATACATGTGAGTTTTACTAGATACAGTTGTTTTTCAATGGTTTGCAAATACAAAAGTGAGGTTTTACTCTATATGACTGTATACTGTAACACTCAATATGACAGTTATTTAAACATAACTCCTAAACCACACATTAAAAATGGCTAATAATGCCTGAAATAATGCATCTTTGTGAGTTTTACTAGAAACATATGCTTTTTTAAATCTTGCAAATGCAAAAAGTAGTTTTTTACTCAATATGACTATAATAGTCTTAGAATCCTGAGATAATGCGAAAAAAGCAATACAAATATATTCAAACATAACTTCTAAACAACACATGCAAAATGGCTAATAATGCCTAGAGATATGTTTTTTTTTTGTTAGTTGTACTAGAAAAATTATCTTTTTTAAGGTTTGCAAAGACACAAGTTAGTTTTTTTATTCAATATAACACTGTAACTGTTATACTAAATATGAAAGGTTTATAATCATAACTCCAAAACCAGATATGAAATTTGTCTTAAAAAGCCTTTAATATTGAATTTATGTAAGTTTTACCAGAATCAAGTATTTTGGAAAGAATCACAAATACAAATATTAGATTTTACTGGCCTCATATTGGTCACACTCAAAATGACAGTTTTTGAAACATAACTCCAAAAATACACATGCAAAATGTCTAATAATGCCTGAAGAAATGCATCTTCAAGAGTTTTCCTGAAAAAAAAACATTTGGTAAGGTTTGCAAAAACAAAATTTGATTTGTTACTCAATTTGACAGTAATGTACTTAGAATCCTGAGATAATGCGAAAAAAGCAATAAAAATGTATTCCAACATAATTCCTAATCCAAACGTGCAAAATGTCTAAAAATGCCTGTGATATTGAATACATGTGAGTTTTACTAGATACAGGTGTTTTTCAAAGGTTTTCAAATACAAAAATGAGGTTTTACTCAATTTGACTGTATACTGTAACACTCAATATGACAGTTATTTAAACATAACTCCTACACCACACATTAAAAATGGCTAATAATGCCCAGAGTGATGTTTTTTTGTTAGTTGTACTAAAAAAATGATCTTTTGTAAGGTTTGCAAAGACACAAGTTAGTTTTTTTTAATTCAATATAACACTGTAACTGTCATACTAAATATGAAAGGTTTATAATCATAACTCCAAAACCAAATATGAAATTTGTCTTAAAAAGCCTTCAATATCGAATTTATGTAAGTTTTAGCAGAATCAGGTATTTTGGAAAGGTTGACAAATACAAATATTAGATTTTACTGGCCTCATATTGGTCACACTCAAAATGACATTTTTTGAAACATAACTCCAAAAATACACATGCAAAATGTCTAATAATGCCTGAAGAAATGCATCTTCGAGAGTTTTCCAGAAAAAAAACATTTGGTAAGGTTTGCAAAAACAAAATTTGATTTGTTTCTCAATTTGACAGTAATGTACTTAGAATCCTGAGATAATGCGAAAAAAGCAATACAAATGTATTCCAACATAATTCCTAATCCAAATGTGCAAAATGTCTAAAAATGCCTGTGATATTGAATACATGTGAGTTTTACTAGATACAGTTGTTTTTCTATGGTTTGCAAATACAAAAATGAGGTTTTACTCAATATGACTGTACACTGTAACACTCAATATGACAGTTATTTAAATGTAACTCCTACACCACACAAGCAAAATGTCTAATAATGCCTGAAGAAATGCATCTTCGAGAGTTTTCCAGAAAAAAAACATTTGGTAAGGTTTGCAAAAACAAAATTTGATTTGTTTCTCAATTTGACAGTAATGTACTTAGAATCCTGAGATAATGCGAAAAAAGCAATACAAATGTATTCCAACATAATTCCTAATCCAAATGTGCAAAATGTCTAAAAATGCCTGTGATATTGAATACATGTGAGTTTTACTAGATACAGTTGTTTTTCTATGGTTTGCAAATACAAAAATGAGGTTTTACTCAATATGACTGTACACTGTAACACTCAATATGACAGTTATTTAAACATAACTCCTACACCACACATGCAAAATGTCTAATAATGCCTGAAGAAATGCATCTTCGAGAGTTTTCCTGAAAAAAAAAACATTTGGTAAGGTTTGCAAAAACAAAATTTGATTTGTTACTCAATTTGACAGTAATGTACTTAGAATCCTGAGATAATGCGAAAAAAGCAATAAAAATGTATTCCAACATAATTCCTAATCCAAACTTGCAAAATGTCTAAAAATGCCTGTGATATTGAATACATGTGCGTTTTACTAGATACAGTTGTTTTTCTATGGTTTGCAAATACAAAAATGAGGTTTTACTCAATGTGACTGTACACTGTAACACTCAATATGACAGTTATTTAAACATAACTCCTACACCACACATGAAAAATGGCTAATAATGCCTGAAATAATGCATCTTTGGGAGTTTTACTCGAAACATATGCTTTTTGAAATCTTGCAAATGCAAAAAGTAGTTTTTTACTCAGTATGACTATAATAGTCTTAGAATCCTGAGATAATGCGAAAAGAGCAATGAAAATGTATTCAAACATAACTTCTAAACAACACATGCAAAATGGCTAATAATGCCCAGAGTAATGTTTTTTTGTTAGTTGTACTAGAACAATGATCTTTTTTAAGGTTTGCAAAGACACAAGTTAGTTTTTTTATTCAATAAAACACTGTAACTGTCATACTAAATATGAAAGGTTTATAATCATAACTCCAAAACCAAATATGAAATTTGTCTTAAAAAGCATTTAATATTGAATTTATGTAAGTTTTACCAGAATCAGGTATTTTGGAAAGGTTGACAAATACAAATATTAGATTTTACTGGCCTCATATTGGTCACACTCAAAATGACATTTTTTGAAACATAACTCCAAAAATACACATGCAAAATGTCTAATAATGCCTGAAGAAATGCATCTTCAAGAGTTTTCCTGAAAAAAACAAACATTTGGTAAGGTTTGCAAAAACAAAATTTGATTTGGTACTCAATTCGACAAAAATGTACTTAGAATCCTGAGATAATGCGAAAAAAGCAATAAAAATGTATTCCAACATAATTCCTAATCCAAACGTGCAAAATGTCTAAAAATGCCTGTGATATTGAATACATGTGAGTTTTACTAGATACAGTTGTTTTTCAATGGTTTGCAAATACAAAAATGAGGTTTTACTCAATATGACGGTATACTGTAACACTCAATATGACAGTTATTTAAACATAACTCCTAAACCACACATTAAAAATGGCTAATAATGCCCGAAATGATGCATCTTTGGGAGTTTTACTAGAAACATATGCTTTTTTAAATCTTGCAAATGCAAAAAGTAGTTTTTTACTCAATATGACTATAATAGTCTTAGAATCCTGAGATAATCCGAAAAAAGCAATAAAAATGTATTGAAACATAACTTCTAAACAACATATGCAAAATGGCTAATAATGCCCAGAGATATGTTTTTTTGTTAGTTTTACTAGAAAAATGATCTTTTGTAAGGTTTGCAAAGACACAAATTAGTTTTTTTATTCAATATAACAGTGTAACTGTCATACTAAATATGAAGGGTTTATAATCATAACTCCAAAACCAAATATGAAATTTGTCTTAAAAAGCCTTTAATATTGAATTTATGTAAGTTTTAGCAGAATCAGGTATTTTGGAAAGGTTGACAAATACAAATATTAGATTTTACTGGCCTCATATTGGTCACACTCAAAATGACATTTTTTGAAACATAACTCCAAAAATACACATGCAAATAGTCTAATAATGCCTGAAGAAATGCATCTTCGAGAGTTTTCCAGAAAAAAAACATTTGGTAAGGTTTGCAAAAACAAAATTTGATTTGTTACTCTATTTGACAGTAATGTACTTAGAATCCTGAGATAATGCGAAAAAAGCAATAAAAATGTATTCCAACATAACTTCTAAACAACACATGCAAAATGGCTAATAATGCCCAGAGATATTTTTTTTGTTAGTTTTACTAGAAAAATGATCTTTTGTAAGGTTTGCAAAGACACAAATTAGTTTTTGTATTCAATATAACAGTGTAACTGTCATACTAAATATGAAAGGTTTATAATCATAACTCCAAAACCAAATATGAAAGTTCTCTTAAAAAGCCTTTAATATTGAATTTATGTAAGTTTTAGCAGAATCAGGTATTTTGAAAAGGTTGACAAATACAAATATTAGATTTTACTGGCCTCATATTGGTCACACTCAAAATGACATTTTTTGAAACATAACTCCAAAAATACACATGCAAAATGTCTAATAATGCCTGAAGAAATGCATCTTCAAGAGTTTTCCTGAAAAAAAAAACATTTGGTAAGGTTTGCAAAAACAAAATTTGATTTGTTACTCAATTCGACAAAAATGTACTTAGAATCCTGAGATAATGCGAAAAAAGCAATAAAAATCTATCCATCCATTTTCTACCGCTTATTCCCTTTCGGGGTCGCGGGGGGCGCTGGCGCCTATCTCAGCTACAATCGGGCGGAAGGCGGGGTACACCCTGGACAAGTCGCCACCTCATCGCAGGGCCAACACAGAGACAGACATATTCCAACATAATTCCTAATCCAAACGTGCAAAATGTCTAAAAATGCCTGTGATATTGAATACATGTGAGTTTTACTAGATACAGTTGTTTTTCAATGGTTTGCAAATACAAAAATGAGGTTTTACTCTATATGACTGTATACTGTAACACTCAATATGACAGTTATTTAAACATAACTCCTAAACCACACATTAAAAATGGCTAATAATGCCTGAAATAATGCATCTTTGTGAGTTTTACTAGAAACATATGCTTTTTTAAATCTTGCAAATGCAAAAAGTAGTTTTTTACTCAATATGACTATAATAGTCTTAGAATCCTGAGATAATGCGAAAAAAGCAATAAAAATGTATTCAAACATAACTTCTAAACAACACATGCCAAATTGCCAATAATGCCCAGAGATATGTTTTTTTGTTAGTTGTACTAGAAAAATGATCTTTTGTAAGGTTTGCAAAGACAAAAGTTAGTTTTTTTTAATTCAATATAACACTGTAACTGTCATACTAAATATTGAAGGTTTATAATCATAACTCCAAAACCAAATATGAAATTTGTCTTAAAAAGCCTTTAATATTGAATTTATGTAAGTTTTACCAGAATCAGGTATTTTGGAAAGGTTGACAAATACAAATATTAGATTTTACTGGCCTCATATTGGTCACACTCAAAATGACATTTTTTGAAACATAACTCCAAAAATACACATGCAAAATGTCTAATAATGCCTGAAGAAATGCATCTTCGAGAGTTTTCCAGAAAAAAAACATTTGGTAAGGTTTGCAAAAACAAAATTTGATTTGTTTCTCAATTTGACAGTAATGTACTTAGAATCCTGAGATAATGCGAAAAAAGCAATACAAATGTATTCCAACATAATTCCTAATCCAAATGTGCAAAATGTCTAAAAATGCCTGTGATATTGAATACATGTGAGTTTTACTAGATACAGTTGTTTTTCAATGGTTTGCAAATACAAAAATGAGGTTTTACTCAATATGACTGTATACTGTAACACTCAATATGACAGTTATTTAAACATAACTCCTACACCACATATTAAAAATGGCTAATAATGCCTGAAATAATGCAACTTTGGGAGTTTTACTCAAAACATATGCTTTTTTAAATCTTGCAAATGCAAAAAGTAGTTTTTTACTCAATATGACTATAATAGTCTTAGAATCCTGAGATAATGCGAAAAAAGCAATACAAATATATTCAAACATAACTTCTAAACAACACATGCAAAATGGCTAATAATGCCTAGAGATATGTTTTTTTTTTGTTAGTTGTACTAGAAAAATGATCTTTTTTAAGGTTTGCAAAGACACAAGTTAGTTTTTTTATTCAATATAACAGTGTAACTGTCATACTAAATATGAAAGGTTTATAATCATAACTCCAAAACCAGATATGAAATTTGTCTTAAAAAGCCTTTAATATTGAATTTATGTAAGTTTTAGCAGAATCAGGTATTTTGGAAAGAATCACAAATACAAATATTAGATTTTACTGGCCTCATATTGGTCACACTCAAAATGACAGTTTTTGAAACATAACTCCAAAAATACACATGCAAAATGTCTAATAATGCCTGAAGAAATGCATCTTCAAGAGTTTTCCTGAAAAAAAAAAACATTTGGTAAGGTTTGCAAAAACAAAATTTGATTTGTTACTCAATTTGACAGTAATGTACTTAGAATCCTGAGATAATGCGAAAAAAGCAATAAAAATGTATTCCAACATAATTCCTAATCCAAACGTGCAAAATGTCTAAAAATGCCTGTGATATTGAATACATGTGAGTTTTACTAGATACAGTTGTTTTTCTATGGTTTGCAAATACAAAAATGAGGTTTTACTCAATATGACTGTACACTGTAACACTCAATATGACAGTTATTTAAACATAACTCCTACACCACACATGAAAAATGTCTGATAATGCCTGAAATAATGCATCTTTGGGAGTTTTACTCGAAACATATGCTTTTTTAAATCTTGCAAATGCAAAAAGTAGTTTTTTACTCAATATGACTATAATAGTCTTAGAATCCTGAGATAATGCGAAAAAAGCAATAAAAATGTATTCAAACATAACTTCTAAACAACACATGCAAAATGGCTAATAATGCCCAGAGTGATGTTTTTTTGTTAGTTTTACTAGAAAAAATGATCTTTTGTAAGGTTTGCAAAGACACAAATTAGTTTTTTTTATTCAATATAACAGTGTAACTGTCATACTAAATATGAAAGGTTTATAATCATAACTCCAAAACCAAATATGAAATTTGTCTTAAAAAGCCTTTAATATTGAATTTATGTAAGTTTTAGCAGAATCAGGTATTTTGGAAAGGTTGACAAATACAAATATTAGATTTTACTGGCCTCATATTGGTCACACTCAAAATGACATCTTTTGAAACATAACTCCAAAAATACACATGCAAATAGTCTAATTATGCCTGAAAAAATGCATCTTCGAGAGTTTTCCAGAAAAAAAAACATTTGGTAAGGTTTGCAAAAACAAAATTTGATTTGTTACTGAATTTGACAGTAATGTATTTAGAATCCTGAGATAATGCGAAAAAAGCAATAAAAATGTATTCCAACATAATTCCTAATCCAAACGTGCAAAATGTCTAAAAATGCCTGTGATATTGAATACATGTGAGTTTTACTAGATACAGTTGTTTTTCAATGGTTTGCAAATACAAAAATGAGGTTTTACTCAATATGACTGTACACTGTAACACTCAATATGACAGTTATTTAAACATAACTCCTACACCACACATTAAAAATGGCTAATAATGCCTGAAATAATGCAGCTTTGGGAGTTTTACTAGAAACATATGCTTTTTTAAATCTTGCAAATGCAAAAAGTAGTTTTTTACTCAATATGACTATAATAGTCTTAGAATCCTGAGATAATGCGAAAAAAGCAATAAAAATGTATTCAAACACAACTTCTAAACAACACATGCAAAATGGCTAATAATGCCCAGAGTTATGTTTTTTTGTTAGTTGTACTAGAGCAATGATCTTTTGTAAGGTTTGCAAAGACACAAGTTAGTTTTTTTATTCAATATAACAGTGTAACTGTCATACTAAATATGAAGGGTTTATAATCATAACTCCAAAACCAAATATGAAATTTGTCTTAAAAAGCCTTTAATATTGAATTTATGTAAGTTTTAGCAGAATCAGGTATTTTGGAAAGGTTGACAAATACAAATATTAGATTTTACTGGCCTCATATTGGTCACACTCAAAATGACATTTTTTGAAACATAACTCCAGAAATACACATGCAAATAGTCTAATAATGCCTGAAGAAATGCATCTTCGAGAGTTTTCCAGAAAAAAAACATTTGGTAAGGTGTGCAAAAAAAAAATTTCATTTGTTTCTGAATTTGACAGTAATGTACTTAGAATCCTGAGATAATGCGAAAAAAGCAATACAAATGTATTCCAACATAATTCCTAATCCAAACGTGCAAAATGTCTAAAAATACCTGTGATATTGAATACATGTGAGTTTTACTAGATACAGTTGTTTTTCAATGGTTTGCAAATACAAAAATGAGGTTTTAATCAATATGACTGTATACTGTAACACTCAATATGACAGTTATTTAAACATAACTCCTACACCACACATTAAAAATGGCTAATAATGCCTGAAATAATGCATCTTTGGGAGTTTTACTAGAAACATATGCTTTTTTATATCTTGCAAATGCAAAAAGTAGTTTTTTACTCAATATGACTATAATAGTCTTAGAATCCTGAGATAATGCGAAAAAAGCAATAAAAATGTATTCAAACACAACTTCTAAACAACACATGCAAAATGGCTAATAATGCCCAGAGATATGTTTTTTTGTTAGTTGTACTAGAACAATGATCTTTTGTAAGGTTTGCAAAGACACAAATTAGTTTTTTTATTCAATATAACAGTGTAACTGTCATACTAAATATGAAAGGTTTATAATCATAACTCCAAAACCAAATATGAAATTTGTCTTAAACAGCCTTTAATATTGAATTTATGTAAGTTCTACCAGAATCAGGTATTTTGGAAAGAATCACAAATACAAATATTAGATTTTACTGGCCTCATATTGGTCACACTCAAAATGACAGTTTTTGAAACATAACTCCAAAAATACACATGCAAGATGTCTAATAATGCCTGAAGAAATGCATCTTCAAGAGTTTTCCTGAAAAAAAAAAACATTTGGTAAGGTTTGCAAAAACAAAATTTGATTTGTTACTCAATTTGACAGTAATGTACTTAGAATCCTGAGATAATGCGAAAAAAGCAATAAAAATGTATTCCAACATAATTCCTAATCCAAACTTGCAAAATGTCTAAAAATGCCTGTGATATTGAATACATCTGAGTTTTACTAGATACAGTTGTTTTTCTATGGTTTGCAAATACAAAAATGAGGTTTTACTCAATGTGACTGTACACTGTAACACTCAATATGACAGTTATTTAAACATAACTCCTACACCACACATGAAAAATGGCTAATAATGCCTGAAATAATGCATCTTTGGGAGTTTTACTCGAAACATATGCTTTTTGAAATCTTGCAAATGCAAAAAGCAGTTTTTTACTCAATATGACTATAATAGTCTTAGAATCCTGAGATAATGCGAAAAGAGCAATAAAAATGTATTCAAACATAACTTCTAAACAACACATGCAAAAAGGCTAATAATGCCCAGAGTAATGTTTTTTTGTTAGTTTTACTAGAAAAATTATCTTTTGTAAGGTTTGCAAAGACACAAGTTGTTTTTTTTATTCAATATAACACTGTAACTGTCATACTAAATATGAAAGGTTTATAATCATAACTCCAAAACCAAATATGAAATGTGTCTTAAAAAGCCTTTAATATTGAATTTATGTAAGTTTTACCAGAATCAGGTATTTTGGAAAGGTTGACAAATACAAATATTAGATTTTGCTGGCCTCATATTGGTCACACTCAAAATGACATTTTTTGAAACATAACTCCAAAAATACACATGCAAATAGTCTAATAATGCCTGAAGAAATGCATCTTCGAGAGTTTTCCAGAAAAAAAAAACATTTGGTAAGGTTTGCAAAAACAAAATTTGATTTGTTACTCAATTTGACAGTAATGTACTTAGAATCCTGAGATAATGCGAAAAAAGCAATAAAAATGTATTCCAACATAATTCCTAATCCAAACGTGCAAAATGTCTAAAAATGCCTGTGATATTGAATACATGTTAGTTTTACTAGATACAGTTGTTTTTCAATGGTTTGCAAATACAAAAATGAGGTTTTAATCAATATGACTGTATACTGTAACACTCAATATGACAGTTATTTAAACATAACTCCTACACCACACATTAAAAATGGCTAATAATGCCTGAAATATTGCATCTTTGGGAGTTTTACTAGAAACATATGCTTTTTTAAATCTTGCAAATGCAAAAAGTAGTTTTTTACTCAATATGACTATAATAGTCTTAGAATACTGAGATAATGCGAAAAAAGCAATAAAAATGTATTCAAACATAACTTCTAAACAACACATGCAAAATGGCTAATAATGCCCAGAGATATGTTTTTTTGTTAGTTTTACTAGAAAAATGATCTTTTGTAAGGTTTGCAAAGACACAAATTTGTTTTCGTATTCAATATAACAGTGTAACTGTCATACTAAATATGAAAGGTTTATAATCTAAACTCCAAAACCAAATATGAAATTTGTCTTAAAAAGCCTTTAATATTTAATTTATGTAAGTTTTAGCAGAATCAGGTATTTTGAAAAGGTTGACAAATACAAATATTAGATTTTACTGGCCTCATATTGGTCACACTCAAAATGACATTTTTTTAAACATAACTCCAAAAATACACATGCAACATGTCTAATAATGCCTGAAGAAATGCATCTTCAAAAGTTTTCCTGAAAAAAAAAACATTTGGTAAGGTTTGCAAAAACAAAAACTGATTTGTTACTCAATTTGACAAAAATGTACTTAGAATCCTGAGATAATGCGAAAAAAACAATAAAAATGTATTCCAACATAATTCCTAATCCAAGCGTGCAAAATGTCTAAAAATGCCTGTGATATTGAATACATGTGAGTTTTACTAGATACAGTTGTTTTTCAATGGTTTGCAAATACAAAAATGAGGTTTTACTCAATATGACTGTATACTGTAACACTCAATATGACAGTTATTTAAACATAGCTCCTAAACCACACATTAAAAATGGCTAATAATGCCTGAAATAATGCATCTTTGGGAGTTTTACTAGAAACATATGCTTTTTTAAATCTTGCAAATGCAAAAAGTAGTTTTTTACTCAATATGACTATAATAGTCTTAGAATCCTGAGATAATGCGAAAAAAGCAATAAAAATGTATTCAAACATAACTTCTAAACAACACATGCAAAATGGCTAATAATGCCCAGAGATATGTTTTTTTGTTAGTTTTACTAGAAAAATGATCTTTTGTAAGGTTTGCAAAGACACAAATTAGTTTTTTTATTCAATATAACAGTGTAACTGTCATACTAAATATGAAAGGTTTATAATCATAACTCCAAAACCAAATATGAAATTTGTCTTAAAAAGCCTTTAATATTGAATTTATGTAAGTTTTAGCAGAATCAGGTATTTTGGAAAGGTTGACAAATACAAATATTAGATTTTACTGGCCTCATATTGGTCACACTCAAAATGACATTTTTTGAAACATAACTCCAAAAATACACATGCAAATAGTCTAATAATGCCTAAAGAAATGCATCTTTGAGAGTTTTCTAGAAAAAAAAACATTTGGTAAGGTTTGCAAAAAAAAAAATTTGATTTGTTACTCAATTTGACAGTAATGTACTTAGAATCCTGAGATAATGCGAAAAAAGCAATACAAATGTATTCCAACATAATTCCTAATCCAAACGTGCAAAATGTCTAAAAATGCCTGTGATATTCAATACATGTGAGTTTTACTAGATACAGTTGTTTTTCAATGGTTTGCAAATACAAAAATGAGGTTTTAATCAATATGACTGTATACTGTAACACTCAATATGACAGTTATTTAAACATAACTCCTACACCACACATTAACAATGGCTAATAATGCCTGAAATAATGCAGCTTTGGGAGTTTTACTAGAAACATATGCTTTTTTAAATCTTGCAAATGCAAAAAGTAGTTTTTTACTCAATATGACTATAACAGTCTTAGAATCCTGAGATAATGCGAAAAAAGCAATAAAAATGTATTCAAACACAACTTCTAAACAACACATGCAAAATGGCTAATAATGCCCAGAGATATGTTTCTTTGTTAGTTGTACTAGAACAATGATCTTTTGTAAGGTTTGCAAAGACACAAATTAGTTTTTTTATTCAATATAACAGTGTAACTGTCATACTAAATATGAAAGGTTTATAATCATAACTCCAAAACCAAATATGAAATTTGTCTTAAACAGCCTTTAATATTGAATTTATGTAAGTTCTACCAGAATCAGGTATTTTGGAAAGAATCACAAATACAAATATTAGATTTTACTGGCCTCATATTGGTCACACTCAAAATGACAGTTTTTGAAACATAACTCCAAAAATACACATGCAAAATGTCTAATAATGCCTGAAGAAATGCATCTTCAAGAGTTTTCCTGAAAAAAAAAACATTTGGTAAGGTTTGCAAAAACAAAATTTGATGTGTTACTCAATTTGACAGTAATGTACTTAGAATCCTGAGATAATGCGAAAAAAGCAATAAAAATGTATTGCAACATAATTCCTAATCCAAACGTGCAAAATGTCTAAAAATGCCTGTGATATTGAATACATGTGAGTTTTACTAGATACAGTTGTTTTTCAATGGTTTGCAAATACAAAAATGAGGTTTTACTCAATATGACTGTAAACTGTAACACTCAATATGACAGTTATTTAAACATAACTCCTAAACCACACATTAAAAATGGCTAATAATGCCTGAAATAATGCATCTTTGGGAGTTTTACTAGAAACATATGCTTTTTGAAATCTTGCAAATGCAAAAAGTAGTTTTTTACTCAATATGACTATAATAGTCTTAGAATCCTGAGATAATGCGAAAAAAGCAATAAAAATGTATTCAAACATAACTTCTAAACAACACATGCAAAATGGCTAATAATGCCCAGAGATATGTTTTTTTGTTAGTTTTACTAGAAAAATGATATTTTGTAAGGTTTGCAAAGACACAAATTAGTTTTTTTATTCAATATAACAGTGTAACTGTCATACTAAATATGAAGGGTTTATAATCATAACTCCAATACCAAATATGAAATTTGTCTTAAAAAGCCTTTAATATTGAATTTATGTAAGTTTTAGCAGAATCAGGTATTTTGGAAAGGTTGACAAATACAAATATTAGATTTTACTGGCCTCATATTGGTCACACTCAAAATGACATTTTTTGAAACATAACTCCAAAAATACACATGCAAATAGTCTAATAATGCCTAAAGAAATGCATCTTCGAGAGTTTTCCAGAAAAAAAACATTTGGTAAGGTTTGCAAAAAAAAAAATTGATTTGTTACTCAATTTGACAGTAATGTACTTAGAATCCTGAGATAATGCGAAAAAAGCAATAAAAATGTATTCCAACATAATTCCTAATCCAAACGTGCAAAATGTCTAAAAATGCCTGTGATATTCAATACATGTGAGTTTTACTAGATACAGTTGTTTTTCAATGGTTTGCAAATACAAAAATGAGGTTTTACTCAATATGACTGTATACTGTAACACTCAATATGACAGTTATTTAAACATAACTCCTACACCACACATGAAAAGTGGCTAATAATGCCTGAAATAATGCATCTTTGGGAGTTTTACTCGAAACATATGCTTTTTTAAATCTTGCAAATGCAAAAAGTATTTTTTTACTCAATATGACTATAATAGTCTTAGAATCCTGAGATAATGCGAATAAAGGAATAAAAATGTATTCAAATATAACTTCTAAACAACACATGCAAAATGGCTAATAATGCCCAGAGATATGTTTTTTTGTTAGTTGTACTAGAAAAAATTACTTTTGTAAGGTTTGCAAAGACACAAGTTAGTTTTTTTATTCAATATAACAGTGTAACTGTCATACTAAATATGAAAGGTTTATAATCATAACTCCAAAACCAAATATGAAATTTGTCTTAAAAAGCCTTTAATATTGAATTTATGTAAGTTTTAGCAGAATCAGGTATTTTGGAAAGAATCACAAATACAAATATTAGATTTTACTGGCCTCATATTGGTCACACTCAAAATGACAGTTTTTGAAACATAACTCCAAAAATACACATGCAAAATGTCTAATAATGCCTGAAGGAATGTATCTTCGAGAGTTTTCCTGAAAAAAAAAAACATTTGGTAAGGTTTGCAAAAACAAAATTTGATTTGTTACTCAGATTGACAGTAATGTACTTAGAATCCTGAGATAATGCGAAAAAAGCAATAAAAATGTATTCCAACATAATTCCTAATCCAAACGTGCAAAATGTCTAAAAATGCCTGTGATATTGAATACATGTGAGTTTTACTAGATACAGTTGTTTTTCTATGGTTTGCAAATACAAAAATGAGGTTTTACTCAATGTGACTTTACACTGTAACACTCAATATGACAGTTATTTAAACATAACTCCTACACCACACATGAAAAATGGCTAATAATGCCTGAAATAATGCATCTTTGGGAGTTTTACTCGAAAAATATGCTTTTTTAAATCTTGCAAATGCAAAAAGTAGTTTTTTACTCAATATGACTATAATAGTCTTAGAATCCTGAGATAATGCGAAAAAAGCAATACAAATGTATTCAAACATAACTTCTAAACAACACATGCAAAATGGCTAATAATGCCCAGAGTAATGTTTTTTTGTTAGTTTTACTAGAAAAATGATCTTTTGTAAGGTTTGCAAAGACACAAATTAGTTTTTTTAATTCAATATAACAGTGTAATGTCATACTAAATATGAAAGGTTTATAATCATAACTCCAAAACCAAATATGAAATTTGTCTTGAAAAGCCTTTAATATTGAATTTATGTAAGTTTTATCAGAATCAGGTATTTTGGAAAGGTTGACAAATACAAATATTAGATTTTACTGGCCTCATATTGGTCACACTCAAAATGACATTTTTTGAAACATAACTCCAAAAATACACATGCAAATAGTCTAATAATGCCTGAAGAAATGCATCTTCAAGAGTTTTCCAGAAAAAAAAAACATTTGGTAAGATTTGCAAAAACTAAATTTGATTCGTTACTCAATTTGACAGTAATGTACTTAGAATCCTGAGATAATATAAAAAAAGCGATAAAAATGTATTCCAACATAATTCCTAATCCAAACGTGCAAAATGTCTAAAAATGCCTGTGATATTGAATACATGTGAGTTTTACTAGATACAGTTGTTTTTCAATGGTTTGCAAATACAAAAATGAGGTTTTAATCAATACGACTGTATACTGTAACACTCAATATGACAGTTATTTAAACATAACTCCTACACCACACATTAAAAATGGCTAATAATGCCTGAAATAATGCATCTTTGGGAGTTTTACTAGAAACATATGCTTTTTTAAATCTTGCAAATGCAAAAAGTAGTTTTTTACTCAATATGACTATAATAGTCTTAGAATCCTGAGATAATGCGAAAAAAGCAATAAAAATATATTCAAACATAACTTCTAAACAACACATACAAAATGGCTAATAATGCCTAGAGATATGTTTTTTTGTTAGTTGTACTAGAAAAATGATCTTTTGTAAGGTTTGCAAAGACACAAGTTAGTTTTTTTATTCAATATAACAGTGTAACTGTCATACTAAATATGAAAGGTTTATAATCATAACTCCAAAACCAAATATGAAATTTGTCTTAAAAAGCCTTTAATATTGAATTTATGTAAGTTTTAGCAGAATCAGGTATTTTGGAAAGGTTGACAAATACAAATATTAGATTTTACTGGCCTCATATTGGTCACACTCAAAATGACATTTTTTGAAACATAACTCCAAAAATACACATGCAAATAGTCTAATAATGCCTGAAGAAATGCATCTTCGAGAGTTTTCCAGAAAAAAAAAACATTTGGTAAGGTTTGCAAAAACTAAATCTGATTTGTTACCCAATTTGACAGTAATGCACTTAGAATCCTGAGATAATGCGAAAAAAGCAATACAAATGTATTCCAACATAATTCCTAATCCAAACGTGCAAAATGTCTAAAAATGCCTGTGATATTGAATACATGTGAGTTTTACTAGATACAGTTGTTTTTCTATGGTTTTCAAATACAAAAATGAGGTTTTACTCAATATGAGTGTACACTGTAACACTCAATATGACAGTTATTTAAACATAACTCCTACACCACACATGAAAAATGGCTAATAATGCCTGAAATAATGCATCTTTGGGAGTTTTACTCGAAACATATGCTTTTTTAAATCTTGCAAATGCAAAAAGTAGTTTTTTACTCAATATGACTATAATAGTCTTAGAATCCTGAGATAATGCGAAAAAAGCAATAAAAATGTATTCAAACATAACTTCTAAACAACACATGCAAAATGGCTAATAATGCCCAGAGATATGTCTTTTGTTAGTTGTACTAGAAAAATGGTCCTTTTGTAAAGTTTGCAAAGACACAAATTAGTTTTTTTTTCAATATAACAGTGTAACTGTCATACTAAATATGAAAGGTTTTTTAATCATAACTCCAAAACCAAATATGAAATGTGTCTTAAAAAGCCTTTAATATTGAATTTATGTAATTTGTAGCAGAATCAGGTATTTTGGAAATGTTGACAAATACAAATATTAGATTTTACTGGCCTCATATTGGTCACACTCAAAATGACATTTTTTGAAACATAACTCCAAAAATACACATGCAAATAATCTAATAATGCCTGAAGAAATGCATCTTCGAGAGTTTTCCTGAAAAAAAAACATTTGGTAAGGTTTGCAAAAACAAAATTTGATTTGTTACTCAATTTGACAGTAATGTACTTAGAATCCTGAGATAATGCGAAAAAAGCAATAAAAATGTATTCCAACATAATTCCTAATCCAAACGTGCAAAATGTCTAAAAATGCCTGTGATATTGAATACATGTGAGTTTTACTAGATACAGTTGTTTTTCAATGGTTTGCAAATACAAAAATGAGGTTTTACTCAATATGACTGTATACTGTAACACTCAATATGACAGTTATTTAAACATAACTCCTACACCACACATGAAAAGTGGCTAATAATGCCTGAAATAATGCATCTTTGGGAGTTTTACTCGAAACATATGCTTTTTTAAATCTTGCAAATGCAAAAAGTATTTTTTTACTCAATATGACTATAATAGTCTTAGAATCCTGAGATAATGCGAATAAAGGAATAAAAATGTATTCAAATATAACTTCTAAACAACACATGCAAAATGGCTAATAATGCCCAGAGATATGTTTTTTTGTTAGTTGTACTAGAAAAATTTACTTTTGTAAGGTTTGCAAAGACACAAGTTAGTTTTTTTATTCAATATAACAGTGTAACTGTCATACTAAATATGAAAGGTTTATAATCATAACTCCAAAACCAAATATGAAATTTGTCTTAAAAAGCCTTTAATATTGAATTTATGTAAGTTTTAGCAGAATCAGGTATTTTGGAAAGAATCACAAATACAAATATTAGATTTTACTGGCCTCATATTGGTCACACTCAAAATGACAGTTTTTGAAACATAACTCCAAAAATACACATGCAAAATGTCTAATAATGCCTGAAGAAATGTATCTTCGAGAGTTTTCCTGAAAAAAAAAAAAACATTTGGTAAGGTTTGCAAAAACAAAATTTGATTTGTTACTCAATTTGACAGTAATGTACTTAGAATCCTGAGATAATGCGAAAAAAGCAATAAAAATGTATTCCAACATAATTCCTAATCCAAACGTGCAAAATGTCTAAAAATGCCTGTGATATTGAATACATGTGAGTTTTACTAGATACAGTTGTTTTTCTATGGTTTGCAAATACAAAAATGAGGTTTTACTCAATGTGACTTTACACTGTAACACTAAATATGACAGTTATTTAAACATAACTCCTACATCACACATGAAAAATGGCTAATAATGCCTGAAATAATGCATCTTTGGGAGTTTTACTCGAAAAATATGCTTTTTTAAATCTTGCAAATGCAAAAAGTAGTTTTTTACTCAATATGACTATAATAGTCTTAGAATCCTGAGATAATGCGAAAAAAGCAATAAAAATGTATTCAAACATAACTTCTAAACAACACATGCAAAATGGCTAATAATGCCCAGAGTAATGTTTTTTTGTTAGTTTTACTAGAAAAATGATCTTTTGTAAGGTTTGCAAAGACACAAATTAGTTTTTTTAATTCAATATAACAGTGTAATGTCATACTAAATATGAAAGGTTTATAATCATAACTCCAAAACCAAATATGAAATGTGTCTTGAAAAGCCTTTAATATTGAATTTATGTAAGTTTTATCAGAATCAGGTATTTTGGAAAGGTTGACAAATACAAATATTAGATTTTACTGGCCTCATATTGGTCACACTCAAAATGACATTTTTTGAAACATAACTCCAAAAATACACATGCAAATAGTCTAATAATGCCTGAAGAAATGCATCTTCAAGAGTTTTCCAGAAAAAAAAAACATTTGGTAAGATTTGCAAAAACTAAATTTGATTCGTTACTCAATTTGACAGTAATGTACTTAGAATCCTGAGATAATATAAAAAAAGCGATAAAAATGTATTCCAACATAATTCCTAATCCAAACGTGCAAAATGTCTAAAAATGCCTGTGATATTGAATACATGTGAGTTTTACTAGATACAGTTGTTTTTCAATGGTTTGCAAATACAAAAATGAGGTTTTAATCAATACGACTGTATACTGTAACACTCAATATGACAGTTATTTAAACATAACTCCTACACCACACATTAAAAATGGCTAATAATGCCTGAAATAATGCATCTTTGGGAGTTTTACTAGAAACATATGCTTTTTTAAATCTTGCAAATGCAAAAAGTAGTTTTTTACTCAATATGACTATAATAGTCTTAGAATCCTGAGATAATGCGAAAAAAGCAATAAAAATATATTCAAACATAACTTCTAAACAACACATACAAAATGGCTAATAATGCCTAGAGATATGTTTTTTTGTTAGTTGTACTAGAAAAATGATCTTTTGTAAGGTTTGCAAAGACACAAGTTAGTTTTTTTATTCAATATAACAGTGTAACTGTCATACTAAATATGAAAGGTTTATAATCATAACTCCAAAACCAAATATGAAATTTGTCTTAAAAAGCCTTTAATATTGAATTTATGTAAGTTTTAGCAGAATCAGGTATTTTGGAAAGGTTGACAAATACAAATATTAGATTTTACTGGCCTCATATTGGTCACACTCAAAATGACATTTTTTGAAACATAACTCCAAAAATACACATGCAAATAGTCTAATAATGCCTGAAGAAATGCATCTTCGAGAGTTTTCCAGAAAAAAAAAACATTTGGTAAGGTTTGCAAAAACTAAATCTGATTTGTTACTCAATTTGACAGTAATGCACTTAGAATCCTGAGATAATGCGAAAAAAGCAATACAAATGTATTCCAACATAATTCCTAATCCAAACGTGCAAAATGTCTAAAAATGCCTGTGATATTGAATACATGTGAGTTTTACTAGATACAGTTGTTTTTCAATGGTTTGCAAATACAAAAATGAGGTTTTAATCAATATGACTGTATACTGTAACACTCAATATGACAGTTATTTAAACATAACTCCTACACCACACATTAAAAATGGCTAATAATGCCTGAAATAATGCATCTTTGGGAGTTTTACTAGAAACATATGCTTTTTTAAATCTTGCAAATGCAAAAAGTAGTTTTTTACTCAATATGACTATAATAGTCTTAGAATCCTGAGATAATGCGAAAAAAGCAATAAAAAATATATTCAAACATAACTTCTAAACAACACATACAAAATGGCTAATAATGCCTAGAGTTATGTTTTTTTGTTAGTTGTACTAGAAAAATTATCTTTTGTAAGTTTGGAAAGACACAAGTTAGTTGTTTTATTCAATATAACACTATAACTGTCATACTAAATATGAAAGGTTTATAATCATAACTCCAAAACCAAATATGAAATTTGTCTTAAAAAGCCTTTAATATTGAATTTATGTAAGTTTTAGCAGAATCAGGTATTTTGGAAAGAATCACAAATACAAATATTAGATTTTACTGGCCTCATATTGGTCACACTCAAAATGACAGTTTTTGAAACATAACTCCAAAAATACACATGCAAAATGTCTAATAATGCCTGAAGAAATGTATCTTCGAGAGTTTTCCTGAAAAAAAAAACATTTGGTAAGGTTTGCAAAAACAAAATTTGATTTGTTACTCAATTTGACAGTAATGTACTTAGAATCCTGAGATAATGCGAAAAAAGCAATAAAAATGTATTCCAACATAATTCCTAATCCAAACGTGCAAAATGTCTAAAGATGCCTGTGATATTGAATACATGTGAGTTTTACTAGATACAGTTGTTTTTCTATGGTTTGCAAATACAAAAATGAGGTTTTACTCAATGTGACTTTACACTGTAACACTCAATATGACAGTTATTTAAACATAACTCCTACACCACACATGAAAAATGGCTAATAATGCCTGAAATAATGCATCTTTGGGAGTTTTACTCGAAACATATGCTTTTTTAAATCTTGCAAATGCAAAAAGTAGTTTTTTACTCAATATGACTATAATAGTCTTAGAATCCTGAGATAATGCGAAAAAAGCAATAAAAATGTATTCAAACATAAATTCTAAACAACACATGCAAAATGGCTAATAATGCCCAGAGTAATGTTTTTTTGTTAGTTTTACTAGAAAAATGATCTTTTGTAAGGTTTGCAAAGACACAAATTAGTTTTGTTTATTCAATATAACAGTGTAATGTCATACTAAATATGAAAGGTTTATAATCATAACTCCAAAACCAAATATGAAATGTGTCTTGAAAAGCCTTTAATATTGAATTTATGTAAGTTTTATCAGAATCAGGTATTTTGGAAAGGTTGACAAATACAAATATTAGATTTTACTGGCCTCATATTGGTCACACTCAAAATGACATTTTTTGAAACATAACTCCAAAAATACACATGCAAATAGTCTAATAATGCCTGAAGAAATGCATCTTCAAGAGTTTTCCAGAAAAAAAAAACATTTGGTAAGATTTGCAAAAACTAAATTTGATTCGTTACTCAATTTGACAGTAATGTACTTAGAATCCTGAGATAATATAAAAAAAGCGATAAAAATGTATTCCAACATAATTCCTAATCCAAACGTGCAAAATGTCTAAAAATGCCTGTGATATTGAATACATGTGAGTTTTACTAGATACAGTTGTTTTTCAATGGTTTGCAAATACAAAAATGAGGTTTTAATCAATACGACTGTATACTGTAACACTCAATATGACAGTTATTTAAACATAACTCCTACACCACACATTAAAAATGGCTTATAATGCCTGAAATAATGCATCTTTGGGAGTTTTACTAGAAACATATGCTTTTTTAAATCTTGCAAATGCAAAAAGTAGTTTTTTACTCAATATGACTATAATAGTCTTAGAATCCTGAGATAATGCGAAAAAAGCAATAAAAATATATTCAAACATAACTTCTAAACAACACATACAAAATGGCTAATAATGCCTAGAGATATGTTTTTTTGTTAGTTGTACTAGAAAAATGATCTTTTGTAAGGTTTGCAAAGACACAAGTTAGTTTTTTTATTCAATATAACAGTGTAACTGTCATACTAAATATGAAAGGTTTATAATCATAACTCCAAAACCAAATATGAAATTTGTCTTAAAAAGCCTTTAATATTGAATTTATGTAAGTTTTAGCAGAATCAGGTATTTTGGAAAGGTTGACAAATACAAATATTAGATTTTACTGGCCTCATATTGGTCACACTCAAAATGACATTTTTTGAAAAATAACTCCAAAAATACACATGCAAATAGTCTAATAATGCCTGAAGAAATGCATCTTCGAGAGTTTTCCAGAAAAAAAAAACATTTGGTAAGGTTTGCAAAAACTAAATCTGATTTGTTACTCAATTTGACAGTAATGCACTTAGAATCCTGAGATAATGCGAAAAAAGCAATACAAATGTATTCCAACATAATTCCTAATCCAAACTTGCAAAATGTCTAAAAATGCCTGTGATATTGAATACATGTGAGTTTTACTAGATACAGTTGTTTTTCAATGGTTTGCAAATACAAAAATGAGGTTTTAATCAATATGACTGTATACTGTAACACTCAATATGACAGTTATTTAAACATAACTCCTACACCACACATTAAAAATGGCTAATAATGCCTGAAATAATGCATCTTTGGGAGTTTTACTAGAAACATATGCTTTTTTAAATCTTGCAAATGCAAAAAGTAGTTTTTTACTCAATATGACTATAATAGTCTTAGAATCCTGAGATAATGCGAAAAAAGCAATAAAAAATATATTCAAACATAACTTCTAAACAACACATACAAAATGGCTAATAATGCCTAGAGTTATGTTTTTTTGTTAGTTGTACTAGAAAAATTATCTTTTGTAAGTTTGGAAAGACACAAGTTAGTTGTTTTATTCAATATAACACTATAACTGTCATACTAAATATGAAAGGTTTATAATCATAACTCCAAAACCAAATATGAAATTTGTCTTAAAAAGCCTTTAATATTGAATTTATGTAAGTTTTAGCAGAATCAGGTATTTTGGAAAGAATCACAAATACAAATATTAGATTTTACTGGCCTCATATTGGTCACACTCAAAATGACAGTTTTTGAAACATAACTCCAAAAATACACATGCAAAATGTCTAATAATGCCTGAAGAAATGTATCTTCGAGAGTTTTCCTGAAAAAAAAAACATTTGGTAAGGTTTGCAAAAACAAAATTTGATTTGTTACTCAATTTGACAGTAATGTACTTAGAATCCTGAGATAATGCGAAAAAAGCAATAAAAATGTATTCCAACATAATTCCTAATCCAAACGTGCAAAATGTCTAAAGATGCCTGTGATATTGAATACATGTGAGTTTTACTAGATACAGTTGTTTTTCTATGGTTTGCAAATACAAAAATGAGGTTTTACTCAATGTGACTTTACACTGTAACACTCAATATGACAGTTATTTAAACATAACTCCTACACCACACATGAAAAATGGCTAATAATGCCTGAAATAATGCATCTTTGGGAGTTTTACTCGAAACATATGCTTTTTTAAATCTTGCAAATGCAAAAAGTAGTTTTTTACTCAATATGACTATAATAGTCTTAGAATCCTGAGATAATGCGAAAAAAGCAATAAAAATGTATTCAAACATAAATTCTAAACAACACATGCAAAATGGCTAATAATGCCCAGAGTAATGTTTTTTTGTTAGTTTTACTAGAAAAATGATCTTTTGTAAGGTTTGCAAAGACACAAATTAGTTTTTTTTATTCAATATAACAGTGTAATGTCATACTAAATATGAAAGGTTTATAATCATAACTCCAAAACCAAATATGAAATTTGTCTTAAAAAGCCTTTAATATTGAATTTATGTAAGTTTTATCAGAATCAGGTATTTTGGAAAGGTTGACAAATACAAATATTAGATTTTACTGGCCTCATATTGGTCACACTCAAAATGACATTTTTTGAAACATAACTCCAAAAATACACATGCAAATAGTCTAATAATGCCTGAAGAAATGCATCTTCGAGAGTTTTCCAGAAAAAAACTACATATGGTAAGATTTGCAAAAACTAAATTTGATTTGTTACTCAATTTGACAGTAATGTACTTAGAATCCTGAGATAATGCAAAAAAAGCGATAAAAATGTATTCCAACATAATTCCTAATCCAAACGTGCAAAATGTCTAAAAATGCCTGTGATATTGAATACATGTGAGTTTTACTAGATACAGTTGTTTTTCAATGGTTTGCAAATACAAAAATGAGGTTTTAATCAATACGACTGTATACTGTAACACTCAATATGACAGTTATTTAAACATAACTCCTACACCACACATTAAAAATGGCTAATAATGCCTGAAATAATGCATCTTTGGGAGTTTTACTAGAAACATATGCTTTTTTAAATCTTGCAAATGCAAAAAGTAGTTTTTTACTCAATATGACTATAATAGTCTTAGAATCCTGAGATAATGCGAAAAAAGCAATAAAAATATATTCAAACATAACTTCTAAACAACACATACAAAATGGCTAATAATGCCTAGAGATATGTTTTTTTGTTAGTTGTACTAGAAAAATGATCTTTTGTAAGTTTGGAAAGACACAAGTTAGTTGTTTTATTCAATATAACACTGTAACTGTCATACTAAATATGAAAGGTTTATAATCATAACTCCAAAACCAAATATGAAATTTGTCTTAAAAAGTCTTTAATATTGAATTTATGTAAGTTTTAGCAGAATCAAGTATTTTGGAAAGAATCACAAATACAAATATTAGATTTTACTGGCCTCATATTGGTCACACTCAAAATGACAATTTTTGAAACATAACTCCAAAAATACACATGCAAATAGTCTAATAATGCCTGAAGAAATGCATCTTCGAGAGTTTTCCGGAAAAAAAACATTTGGTAAGGTTTGCAAAAACAAAATTTGATTTGTTACTCAATTTCACAGTAATGTACTTAGAATCCTGAGATAACGCGAAAAAAGCAATAAAAATGTATTCCAACATAATTGCTAATCCAAACGTGCAAAATGTCTAAAAATGCCTGTGATATTGAATACATGTGAGTTTTACTAGATACAGTTGTTTTTCTATGGTTTGCAAATACAAAAATGAGGTTTTACTCAATGTGACTTTACACTGTAACACTCAATATGACAGTTATTTAAACATAACTCCTACACCACACATGAAAAATGGCTAATAATGCCTGAAATAATGCATCTTTGGGAGTTTTACTCGAAACATATGCTTTTTTAAATCTTGCAAGTGCAAAAAGTAGTTTTTTACTCAATGTGACTCTTATAGTCTTACAATCCTGAGATAATGCGAAAAAAGCAATAAAAATGTATTCAAACATAACTTCTAAACAACACATGCAAAATGGCTAATAATGCCTAGAGATCTGTATTTTCGTTAGTTGTACTCGAAAAATGATCTTTTGTAAGGTTTGCAAAGACACAAGTTAGTTGTTTTATTCAATATAACAGTGTAACTGTCATACTACATATGAAAGGTTTATTATCATAACTCCAAAACCAAATATGAAATTTGTCTTAAAAAGCCTTTAATATTGAATTTATGTAAGTTTTACCAAAATCAGGTATTTTGGAATGAATCACAAATACAAATATTAGATTTTACTGGCCTCATATTGGTCACACTCAAAATGAGAGTTTTTGAAACATAACTCCAAAAATACACATGTGAAATGTCTAATAATGCCTGAAAAAATGCATCTTCAAGAGTTTTCCTGAAAAAAAAAACATTTGGTAAGGTTTGCAAAAACAAAATTTGATTTGTTACTCAATTTGACAGTAATGTACTTAGAATCCTGAGATAATGCGAAAAAAGCAATAAAAATGTATTCCAACATAATTCCTAATCCAAACTTGCAAAATGTCTAAAAATGCCTGTGATATTGAATACATGTGAGTTTTACTAGATACAATTGTTTTTCAATGGTTTGCAAATACAAAAATGAGGTTTTACTCAATATGACTGTATACTGTAACACTCAATATAACAGTTATTTAAACATAACTCCTACACCACACATGAAAAATGGCTAATAATGCCTGAAATAATGCATCTTTGGGAGTTTTACTCGAAACATATGCTTTTTTAAATCTTGCAAATGCAAAAAGTAGTTTTTACTCAATATGACTATAATAGTCTTAGAATCCTGAGATAATGCGAAAAAAGGAATAAAAATGTATTCAAATATAACTTCTAAACAACACATGCAAAATGGCTAATAATGCCCAGAGATATGTTTTTTTGTTAGTTGTACTAGAAAAAGTATCTTTTGTAAGGTTTGCAAAGACACAAGTTAGTTTTTTTTAATTCAATATAACACTGTAACTGTCATACTAAATTTGAAAGGTTTATAATCATAACTCCAAAACCAAATATGAAATTTGTCTTAAAAAGCCTTTAATATTGAATTTATGTAAGTTTTACCAGAATCAGGTATTTTGGAAAGAATCACAAATACAAATATTAGATTTTACTGGCCTCATATTGGTCACACTCAAAATGACATTTTTTGAAACATAACTCCAAAAATACACATGCAAAATGTCTAATAATGCCTGAAGAAATGCATCTTCGAGAGTTTTCCTGAAAAAAAAAAATTTGGTAAGGTTTGCAAAACCAAAATTTGATTTGTTACTCAATTTGACAGTAATGTATTTAGAATCCTGAGATAATGCGAAAAAAGCAATAAAAATGTATTCCAACATAATTCCTAATCCAAACGTGCAAAATGTCTGAAAATTCCTGTGATATTGAATACATGTGAGTTTTACTATATACAGTTGTTTTTCAATGGTTTGCAAATACAAAAATGAGGTTTTACTCAATATGACTGTATACTGTAACACTCAATATGACAGCTATTTAAACATAACTCCTACACCACACATGAAAAATGGCTAATAATGCCTGAAATAATGCATCTTTGGGAGTTTTACTCGAAACATATGCTTTTTTAAATCTTGCAAATGCAAAAAGTAGTTTTTTACTCAATATGACTATAATAGTCTTAGAATCCTGAGATAATGCGAAAAAAGCTATAAAAATGTATTCTAACATAACTTCTAAACAACACATGCAAAATGGCTAATAATGCCCAGAGATATGTTTTTTTGTTAGTTTTACTAGAAAAATGATCTTTTGTAAGGTTTGCAAAGACACAAGTTAGTTTTTTTATTCAATATAACAGTGTAACTGTCATACTAAATATGAAAGATTTATAATCATAACTGCAAAACCAAATATGAAATTTGTCTTAAAAAGCCTTTAATATTGAATTTATGTAAGTTTTACCAGAATCAGGTATTTTGGAAAGAATCACAAATACAAATATTAGATTTTACTGGCCTCGTATTGGTCACACTCAAAATTACATGTTTTGAAACATAACTCCAAAAATACAAATGCAAATAGTCTAATAATGCCTGGAGAAATGCATCTTCGAGAGTTTTTCAGAAAAAAAACATTTGGTAAGGTTTGCAAAAAATAAATTTGATTTTTTACTCAATTTGACAGTAATGTACTTAGAATCCTGAGATAATGCGAAAAAAGCAATAAAAATGTATTCCAACATAATTCCTAATCCAAACGTGCAAAATGTCTAAAAATGCCTGTGATATTGAATACATGTGAGTTTTACTAGATACAGGTGTTTTTCAAAGGTTTTCAAATACAAAAATGAGGTTTTACTCAATTTGACTGTATACTGTAACACTCAATATGACAGTTATTTAAACATAACTCCTACACCACACATTAAAAATGGCTAATAATGCCCAGAGTGATGTTTTTTTGTTAGTTGTACTAGAAAAATGATCTTTTGTAAGGTTTGCAAGGACACAAGTTAGTTTTTTTTAATTCAATATAACACTGTAACTGTCATACTAAATATGAAAGGTTTATAATCATAACTCCAAAACCAAATATGAAATTTGTCTTAAAAAGCCTTTAATATTGAATTTATGTAAGTTTTAGCAGAATCAGGTATTTTGGAAAGGTTGACAAATACAAATATTAGATTTTACTGGCCTCATATTGGTCACACTCAAAATGACATTTTTTGAAACATAACTCCAAAAATACACATGCAAAATGTCTAATAATGCCTGAAGAAATGCATCTTCGAGAGTTTTCCAGAAAAAAAACATTTGGTAAGGTTTGCAAAAACAAAATTTGATTTGTTTCTCAATTTGACAGTAATGTACTTAGAATCCTGAGATAATGCGAAAAAAGCAATACAAATGTATTCCAACATAATTCCTAATCCAAATGAGCAAAAAGTCTAAAAATGCCTGTGATATTGAATACATGTGAGTTTTACTAGATACAGTGTTTTTTCTATGGTTTGAAAATACAAAAATGAGGTTTTACTCAATATGACTGTACACTGTAACGCTCAATATGACAGTTATTTAAACATAACTCCTACACCACACATGCAAAATGTCTAATAATGCCTGAAGAAATGCATCTTCGAGAGTTTTCCTGAAAAAAAAAACATTTGGTAAGGTTTGCAAAAACAAAATTTGATTTGTTACTCAATTTGACAGTAATGTACTTAGAATCCTGAGATAATGCGAAAAAAGCAAAAAACATTTATTCCAACATAATTCCTAATCCAAACGTGCAAAATGTCTAAAAAAAGCCTGTGATATTGAATACATGTGAGTTTTACTATATACAGTTGTTTTTCAATGGTTTGTAAATACAAAAATGAGGTTTTACTCAATATGACTGTACACTGTAACACTCAATATGACAGTTATTTAAACATAACTCCTACACCACACATGAAAAATGGCTAATAATGCCTGAAATAATGCATCTTTGGGAGTTTTACTCGAAACATATGCTTTTTTAAATCTTGCAAATGCAAAAAGTAGTTTTTTACTCAATATGACTATAATAGTCTTAGAATCCTGAGATAATGCGAAAAAAGCAATAAAAATGTATTCAAACATAACTTCTAAACAACACATGCAAAATGAATAATAATGCCCAGAGATATGTTTTTTTGTTAGTTTTACTAGAAAAATGATCTTTTGTAAGGTTTGCAAAGACACAAATTTGTTTTTTTTATTCAATATAACAGTGTAACTGTCATACTAAATATGAAAGGTTTATAATCATAACTCCAAAACCAAATATGAAATGTGTCTTAAAAAGCCTTTAATATTGAATTTATGTAAGTTTTAGCAGAATCAGGTATTTTGGAAAGGTTGACAAATACAAATATTAGATTTTACTGGCCTCATATTGGTCACACTCAAAATGACATTTTTTGAAACATAACTCCAAAAATACACATGCAAATAGTCTAATAATGCCTGAAAAAATGCATCTTCGAGAGTTTTCCAGAAAAAAAAACATTTGGTAAGGTTTGCAAAAACAAAATTTGATTTGTTACTCAATTTGACAGTAATGTACTTAGAATCCTGAGATAATGCGAAAAAAGCAATAAAAATGTATTCCAACATAACTTCTAAACAACACATGCAAAATGGCTAATAATGCCCAGAGATATGTTTTTTTGTTAGTTTTACTAGAAAAATGATCTTTTGTAAGGTTTGCAAAGACACAAATTAGTTTTTGTATTCAATATAACAGTGTAACTGTCATACTAAATATGAAAGGTTTATAATCATAACTCCAAAACCAAATATGAAATTTGTCTTAAAAAGCCTTTAATATTGAATTTATGTAAGTTTTAGCAGAATCAGGTATTTTGAAAAGGTTGACAAATACAAATATTAGATTTTACTGGCCTCATATTGGTCACACTCAAAATGACATTTTTTGAAACATAACTCCAAAAATACACATGCAAAATGTCTAATAATGCATGAAGAAATGCATCTTCAAGAGTTTTCCTGAAAAAAAAAAACATTTGGTAAGGTTTGCAAAAACAAAATTTGATTTGTTACTCAATTCGACAAAAATGTACTTAGAATCCTGAGATAATGCGAAAAAAGCAATAAAAATGTATTCCAACATAATTCCTAATCCAAACGTGCAAAATGTCTAAAAATGCCTGTGATATTGAAAACATGTGAGTTTTACTAGATACAGTTGTTTTTCAATGGTTTGCAAATACAAAAATGAGGTTTTACTCTATATGACTGTATACTGTAAAACTCAATATGACAGTTATTTAAACATAACTCCTAAACCACACATGAAAAATGGCTAATAATGCCTGAAATAATGCATCTTTGTGAGTTTTACTCGAAACATATGCTTTTTGAAATCTTGCAAATGCAAAAAGTAGTTTTTTACTCAATATGACTATAATAGTCTTAGAATCCTGAGATAATGCGAAAAGAGCAATAAAAATGTATTCAAACATAACTTCTAAACAACACATGCAAAATGGCTAATAATGCCCAGAGTAATGTTTTTTGTTAGTTTTACTAGAAAAATTATCTTTTGTAAGGTTTGCAAAGACACAAGTTAGTTTTTTTATTCAATATAACACTGTAACCGTCATACTAAATATGAAAGGTTTATAATCATAACTCCAAAACCAAATATGAAATGTGTCTTAAAAAGCCTTTAATATTGAATTTATGTAAGTTTTAGCAGAATCAGGTATTTTGGAAAGGTTGACAAATACAAATATTAGATTTTACTGGCCTCATATTGGTCACACTCAAAATGACATTTTTTGAAACATAACTCCAAAAATACACATGCAAATAGTCTAATAATGCCTGAAGAAATGCATCTTCGAGAGTTTTCCAGAAAAAAAAACATTTGGTAAGGTTTGCAAAAACAAAATTTGATTTGTTACTCAATTTGACAGTAATGTACTTAGAATCCTGAGATAATGCAAAAAAAGCAATAAAAATGTATTCCAACATAATTCCTAATCCAAACGTGCAAAATGTCTAAAAATGCCTGTGATATTGAATACAAGTTAGTTTTACTAGATACAGTTGTTTTTCAATGGTTTGCAAATACAAAAATGAGGTTTTAATCAATATGACTGTATACTGTAACACTCAATATGACAGTTATTTAAACATAACTCCTACACCACACATTAAAAATGGCTAATAATGCCTGAAATAATGCATCTTTGGGAGTTTTACTAGAAACATATGCTTTTTTAAATCTTGCAAATGCAAAAAGTAGTTTTTTACTCGATATGACTATAATTGTCTTAGAATCCTGAGATAATGCGAAAAAAGCAATAAAAATGTATTCAAACATAACTTCTAAACAACACATGCAAAATGGCTAATAATGCCCAGAGATATGTTTTTTTGTTAGTTTTACTAGAAAAATTATCTTTTGTAAGGTTTGCAAAGACACAAATTAGTTTTTGTATTCAATATAACAGTGTAACTGTCATACTAAATATGAAAGGGTTATAATCATAACTCCAAAACCAAATATGAAATTTGTCTTAAAAAGCCTTTAATATTGAATTTATGTAAGTTTTAGCAGAATCAGGTATTTTGAAAAGGTTGACAAATACAAATATTAGATTTTACTGGCCTCATATTGGTCACACTCAAAATGACATTTTTTGAAACATAACTCCAAAAATACACATGCAAAATGTCTAATAATGCCTGAAGAAATGCATCTTCAAGAGTTTTCCTGAAAAAAAAAAACATTTGGTAAGGTTTGCAAAAACAAAATTTGATTTGGTACTCAATTCGACAAAAATGTACTTAGAATCCTGAGATAATGCGAAAAAAGCAATAAAAATGTATTCCAACATAATTCCTAATCCAAACGTGCAAAATGTCTAAAAATGCCTGTGATATTGAATACATGTGAGTTTTACTAGATACAGTTGTTTTTCAATGGTTTGCAAATACAAAAATGAGGTTTTACTCAATATGACGGTATACTGTAACACTCAATATGACAGTTATTTAAACATAACTCTTAAACCAGACATTAAAAATGGCTAATAATGCCCGAAATGATGCATCTTTGGGAGTTTTACTAGAAACATATGCTTTTTTAAATCTTGCAAATGCAAAAAGTAGTTTTTTACTCAATATGACTATAATAGTCTTAGAATCCTGAGATAATCCGAAAAAAGCAATAAAAATGTATTCAAACATAACTTCTAAACAACATATGCAAAATGGCTAATAATGCCCAGAGATATGTTTTTTTGTTAGTTGTACTAGAAAAATGATCTTTTGTAAGGTTTGCAAAGACACAAATTAGTTTTTTTATTCAATATAACAGTGTAACTGTCATACTAAATATGAAGGGTTTATAATCATAACTCCAAAACCAAATATGAAATTTGTCTTAAAAAGCCTTTAATATTGAATTTATGTAAGTTTTAGCAGAATCAGGTATTTTGGAAAGAATCACAAATACAAATATTAGATTTTACTTTTCTCATATTGGTCACACTCAAAATGACATTTTTTGAAACATAACTCCAAAAATACACATGCAAAATGTCTAATAATGCCTGAAGAAATGCATCTTCGAGAGTTTTCCAGAAAAAAAACATTTGGTAAGGTTTGCAAAAACAAAATTTGATTTGTTTCTCAATTTGACAGTAATGTACTTAGAATCCTGAGATAATGCGAAAAAAGCAATAAAAATGTATTCCAACATAATTCCTAATCCAAATGTGCAAAATGTCTAAAAATGCCTGTGATATTGAATACATGTGAGTTTTACTAGATACAGTTGTTTTTCAATGGTTTGCAAATACAAAAATGAGGTTTTACTCAATATGACTGTATACTGTAACACTCAATATGACAGTTATTTAAACATAACTCCTACACCACATATTAAAAATGGCTAATAATGCCTGAAATAATGCAACTTTGGGAGTTTTACTCAAAACATATGCTTTTTTAAATCTTGCAAATGCAAAAATTAGTTTTTTACTCAATATGACTATAATAGTCTTAGAATCCTGAGATAATGCGAAAAAAGCAATAAAAATGTATTCAAACATAACTTCTAAACAACACATGCAAAATGGCCAATAATGCCCAGAATGATGTTTTTTTGTTAGTTTTACTAGAAAAAAATGATCTTTTGTAAGGTTTGCAAAGACACAAATTAGTTTTTTTTATTCAATATAACAGAGTAACTGTCATACTATAAATATGAAAGGTTTATAATCATAACTCCAAAACCAAATATTAAATTTTTCTTAAAAAGCCTTTAATATTGAATTTATGTAAGTTTTAGCAGAATCAGGTATTTTGGAAAGGTTGACTAATACAAATATTAGGTTTTACTGGCCTCATATTGGTCACACTCAAAATTACATTTTTTGAAACATAATTCCAAAAATACACATGCAAAATGTCTAATAATGCCTGAAGAAATGCATCTTCGAGAGTTTTCCAGAAAAAAAACATTTGGTAAGGTTTGCAAAAACAAAATTTGATTTGTTACTCAATTTGACAGTAATGTACTTAGAATCCTGAGATAATGCGAAAAAAAGCAATAAAAATGTATTCCAACATAATTCCTAATCCAAACGTGCAAAATGTCTAAAAATGCCTGTAATATTGAATACATGTGAGTTTTACTAGATACAGTTGTTTTTCAATGGTTTGCAAATACAAAAATGAGGTTTTACTCAATATGACTGTATACTGTAACACTCAATATGACAGCTATTTAAACATAACTCCTACACCACACATGAAAAATGGCTAATAATCCCTGAAATAATGCATCTTTGGGAGTTTTACTCGAAACATGTGCTTTTTTAAATCTTGCAAATGCAAAAAGCAGTTTTTTACTCAATATGACTATAATAGTCTTAGAATCCTGAGATAATGCGAAAAAAGCAATACAAATATATTCAAACATAACTTCTAAACAACACATGCAAAATGGCTAATAATGCCTAGAGATATGTTTTTTTTTTGTTAGTTGTACTAGAACAATGATCTTTTTTAAGGTTTGCAAAGACACAAGTTAGTTTTTTTATTTAATATAACACTGTAACTGTCATACTAAATATGAAAGGTTTATAATCATAACTCCAAAACCAAATATGAAATTTGTCTTAAAAAGCCTTTAATATTGAATTTATGTAAGTTTTACCAGAATCAGGTATTTTGGAAAGAATCACAAATACAAATATAAGATTTTACTGGCCTCATATTGGTCACACTCAAAATGACAGTTTTTGAAACATAACTCCAAAAATACACATGCAAAATGTTTAATAATGCCTGAAGAAATGCATCTTCAAGAGTTTTCCTGAAAAAAAAACATTTGGTAAGGTTTGCAAAAACAAAATTTGATTTGTTACTCAATTTGACAGTAATGTACTTAGAATCCTGAGATAATGCGAAAAAAGCAATAAAAATTTATTCCAACATAATTCCTAATCCAAACTTGCAAAATGTCTAAAAATGCCTGTGATATTGAATACATGTGAGTTTTACTAGATACAGTTGTTTTTCAATGGTTTGCAAATACAAAAATTAGGTTTTATTCAATATGACTGTACACTGTAACACTCAATATGACAGTTATTTAAACATAACTCCTACACCACACATGAAAAATGTCTAATAATGCCTGAAATAATGCATCTTTGGGAGTTTTACTCGAAACATATGCTTTTTTAAATATTGCAAATGCAAAAAGTAGTTTTTTACTCAATATGACTATAATAGTCTTAGAATCCTGAGATAATGCGAAAAAAGCAATACAAATATATTCAAACATAACTTCTAAACAACACATGCAAAATGGCTAATAATGCCTAGAGATATGTTTTTTTGTTAGTTGTACTAGAACAATGATCTTTTTTAAGGTTTGCAAAGACACAAGTTAGTTTTTTTATTCAATATAACACTGTAACTGTCATACTAAATATGAAAGGTTTATAATCATAACTCCAAAACCAAATATGAAATTTGTCTTAAAAAGCCTTTAATATTGAATTTATGTAAGTTTTACCAGAATCAGGTATTTTGGAAAGGTTGACAAATACAAATATTAGATTTTACTGGCCTCATATTGGTCACACTCAAAATGACATTTTTTGAAACATAACTCCAAAAATACACATGCAAAATGTCTAATAATGCCTGAAGAAATGCATCTTCGAGAGTTTTCCAGAAAAAAAACATTTGGTAAGGTTTGCAAAAACAAAATTTGATTTGTTTCTCAATTTGACAGTAATGTACTTAGAATCCTGAGATAATGCGAAAAAAGCAATAAAAATGTATTCCAACATAATTCCTAATCCAAATGTGCAAAATGTCTAAAAATGCCTGTGATATTGAATACATGTGAGTTTTACTAGATACAGTTGTTTTTCAATGGTTTGCAAATACAAAAATGAGGTTTTACTCAATATGACTGTATACTGTAACACTCAATGTGACAGTTATTTAAACATAACTCCTACACCACATATTAAAAATGGCTAATAATGCCTGAAATAATGCAACTTTGGGAGTTTTACTCAAAACATATGCTTTTTTAAATCTTGCAAATGCAAAAAGTCGTTTTTTACTCAATATGACTATAATAGTCTTAGAATCCTGAGATAATGCGAAAAAAGCAATACAAATATATTCAAACATAACTTCTAAACAACACATGCAAAATGGCTAATAATGCCTAGAGATATGTTTTTTTTTGTTAGTTGTACTAGAAAAATTATCTTTTTTAAGGTTTGCAAAGACACAAGTTAGTTTTTTTATTCAATATAACACGGTAACTGTCATACTAAATATGAAAGGTTTATAATCATAACTCCAAAACCAGATATGAAATTTGTCTTAAAAAGCCTTTAATATTGAATTTATGTAAGTTTTAGCAGAATCAGGTATTTTGGAAAGAATCACAAATACAAATATTAGATTTTATTGGCCTCATATTGGTCACACTCAAAATGACAGTTTTTGAAACATAACTCCAAAAATACACATGCAAAATGTCTAATAATGCCTGAAGAAATGCATCTTCAAGAGTTTTCCTGAAAAAAAAAAACATTTGGTAAGGTTTGCAAAAACAAAATTTGATTTGTTACTCAATTCGACAAAAATGTACTTAGAATCCTGAGATAATGCGAAAAAAGCAATAAAAATGTATTCCAACATAATTCCTAATCCAAACGTGCAAAATGTCTAAAAATGCCTGTGATATTGAATACATGTGAGTTTTACTAGATACAGTTGTTTTTCAATGGTTTGCAAATACAAGAATGAGGTTTTACTCAATATGACTGTATACTGTAACACTCAATATGACAGTTATTTAAACATAACTCCTAAACCACACATTAAAAATGGCTAATAATGCCTGAAATAATGCATCTTTGGGAGTTTTACTCGAAACATATGCTTTTTTAAATCTTGCAAATGCAAAAAGTAGTTTTTTACTCAATATGACTATAATAGTCTTAAAATCCTGAGATAATGCGAAAAAAGCAATAAAATGTATTCAAACATAACTTCTAAACAACACATGCAAAATGGCTAATAATGCCCAGAGATATGTTTTTTTGTTAGTTTTACAAGAAAAATGATCTTTTGTAAGGTTTGCAAAGACACAAATTAGTTTTTTTATTCAATATAACAGTGTAACTGTCATACTAAATATGAAGGGTTTATAATCATAACTCCAAAACCAAATATGAAATTTGTCTTAAAAAGCCTTTAATATTGAATTCATGTAAGTTTTAGCAGAATCAGGTATTTTGGAAAGGTTGACAAATACAAATATTAGATTTTACTGGCCTCATATTGGTCACACTCAAAATGACATTTTTTGAAACATAACTCCAAAAATACACATGCAAATAGTCTAATAATGCCTGAAGAAATGCATCTTCGAGAGTTTTCCAGAAAAAAAAACATTTGGTAAGGTTTGCAAAAACAAAATTTGATTTGTTACTCAATTTGACAGTAATGTACTTAGAATCCTGAGATAATGCGAAAAAAGCAATAAAAATGTATTCCAACATAATTCCTAATCCAAACGTGCAAAATGTCTAAAAATGCCTGTGATATTGAATACATGTGAGTTTTACTAGATACAGTTGTTTTTCAATGGTTTGCAAATACAAAAATGAGGTTTTAATCAATATGACTGTATAAGGTAACACTCAATATGACAGTTATTTAAACATAACTCCTACACCACACATTAAAAATTGCTAATAATGCCTGAAATAATGCATCTTTGGGAGTTTTAATCGAAACATATGCTTTTTGAAATCTTGCAAATGCAAAAAGTAGTTTTTTACTCGATATGACTATAATAGTCTTAGAATCCTGAGATAATGCGAAAAAAGCAATAAAAATGTATTCAAACACAACTTCTAAACAACACATGCAAAATGGCTAATAATGCCCAGAGATATGTTTTTTTGTTAGTTGTACTAGAACAATGATCTTTTGTAAGGTTTGCAAAGACACAAATTCGTTTTTTTATTCAATATAACAGTGTAACAGTCATACTAAATATGAAAGGTTTATAATCATAACTCCAAAACCAAATATGAAATTTGTCTTAAAAAGCCTTTAATATTGAATTTATGTAAGTTTTAGCAGAATCAGGTATTTTGAAAAGGTTGACAAATACAAATAATAGATTTTACTGGCCTCATATTGGTCACACTCAAAATGACATTTTTTGAAACATAACTCCAAAAATACACATGCAAAATGTCTAATAATGCCTGAAGAAATGCATCTTCAAGAGTTTTCCTGAAAAAAAAAACATTTGGTAAGGTTTGCAAAAACAAAATTTGATTTGGTACTCAATTCGACAAAAATGTACTTAGAATCCTGAGATAATGCGAAAAAAGCAATACAAATGTATTCTAACATGATTCCTAATCCAAAAGTGCAAAATGTCTAAAAATGCCTGTGTTATTGAATACATGTGAGTTTTACTAGATACAGTTGTTTTTCAATGGTTTGCAAATACAAAAATGAGGTTTTACTCAATATGACTGTATACTGTAACACTCAATATGACAGTTATTTAAACATAACTCCTACACCACACATGAAAAATGGCTAATAATGCCTGAAATAATGCATCTTTGGGAGTTTTACTCGAAACATATGCTTTTTTAAATCTTGCAAATGCAAAAAGTAGTTTTTTACTCAATATGACTATAATAGTCTTAGAATCCTGAGATAATGCGAAAAAAGCAATAAAAATATATTCAAACATAACTTCTAAACAACACATGCAAAATAGCTAATAATGCCTAGAGATATGTTTTTTTGTTAGTTGTACTAGAAAAATGATCTTTTGTAAGGTTTGCAAAGACACAAGTTAGTTTTTTTTATTCAATATAACACTGTAACTGTCATACTAAATATGAAAGGTTTATAATCATAACTCCAAAACCAAATATGAAATATGTCTTAAAAAGCCTTTAATATTGAATTTATGTAAGTTTTAGCAGAATCAGGTATTTTGGAAATGTTGACAAATACAAATATTAGATTTTACTGGCCTCATATTGGTCACACTCAAAATGACATTTTTTGAAACATAACTCCAAAAATACACATGCAAATAGTCTAATAATGCCTGAAGAAATGCATCTTCGAGAGTTTTCCAGAAAAAAAAACATTTGGTAAGGTTTGCAAAAACAAAATTTGATTTGTTACTCAATTTGACAGTAATGTACTTAGAATCCTGAGATAATGCGAAAAAAGCAATAAAAATGTATTCCAACATAATTCCTAATCCAAACGTGCAAAATGTCTAAAAATGCCTGTGATATTGAATACATGTTAGTTTTACTAGATACAGTTGTTTTTCAATGGTTTGCAAATACAAAAATGAGGTTTTAATCAATATGACTGTATACTGTAACACTCAATATGACAGTTATTTAAACATAACTCCTACACCACACATTAAAAATGGCTAATAATGCCTGAAATAATGCATCTTTGGGAGTTTTACTCGAAACATATGCTTTTTGAAATCTTGCAAATGCAAAAAGTAGTTTTTTACTCAATATGACTATAATAGTCTTAGAATCCTGAGATAATGCGAAAAAAGCAATAAAAATGTATTCAAACATAACTTCTAAACAACACATGCAAAATGGCTAATAATGCCCAAAGATATGTTTTTTTGTTAGTTTTACTAGAAAAATGATCTTTTGTAAGGTTTGCAAAGACACAAATTAGTTTGTGTATTCAATATAACAGTGTAACTGTCATACTAAATATGAAAGGTTTATAATCATAACTCCAAAACCAAATATGAAATGTGTCTTAAAAAGCCTTTAATATTGAATTTATGTAAGTTTTAGCAGAATCAGGTATTTTGAAAAGGTTGACAAATACAAATAATAGATTTTACTGGCCTCATATTGGTCACACTCAAAATGACATTTTTTGAAACATAACTCCAAAAATACACATGCAAAATGTCTAATAATGCCTGAAGAAATGCATCTTCAAGAGTTCTCCTGAAAAAAAAAACATTTGGTAAGGTTTGCAAAAACAAAATTTGATTTGGTACTCAATTCGACAAAAATGTACTTAGAATCCTGAGATAATGCGAAAAAAGCAATAAAAATGTATTCCAACATAATTCCTAATCCAAACGTGCAAAATGTCTAAAAATGCCTGTGATATTGAATACATGTGAGTTTTACTAGATACAGTTGTTTTTCAATGGTTTGCAAATACAAAAATGAGGTTTTAATCAATATGACTGTATACTGTAACACTCAATATGACAGTTATTTAAACATAACTCCTACACCACACATTAAAAATGGCTAAAAATGCCTGAAATAATGCATCTTTGGGAGTTTTACTAGAAACATATGCTTTTTTAAATCTTGCAAATGCAAAAAGTAGTTTTTTACTCAATATGACTATAATAGTCTTAGAATCCTGAGATAATGCGAAAAAAGCAATAAAAATGTATTCAAACATAACTTCTAAACAACACATGCAAAATGGCTAATAATGCCCAGAGATATGTTTTTTTGTTAGTTGTACTAGAAAAATGATCTTTTGTAAGGTTTGCAAAGACACAAATTAGTTTTTTTATTCAATATAACAGTGTAACTGTCATACTAAATATGAAAGGTTTATAATCATAACTCCAAAACCAAATATGAAATTTGTCTTAAAAAGCCTTTAATATTGAATGTATGTATGTTTTAGCAGAATCAGGTATTTTGGAAAGGTTGACAAATACAGTACAAATATTAGATTTTACTGGCCTCATATGGGTCACACTCAAAATGACATTTTTTGAAACATAACTCCAAAAATACACATGCAAATAGTCTAATAATGCCTGAAGAAATGCATCTTCGAGAGTTTTCCACAAAAACAATATTTGGTAAGGTTTGCAAAAACAAAATTTGATTTGTTACTCAATTTGACAGTAATGTACTTAGAATCTTGAGATAATGCGAAAAAAGCAATAAAAATGTATTCCAACATAATTCCTAATCCAAACGTGAAAAATGTCTAAAAATGCCTGTGATATTGAATACATGTGAGTTTTACTAGATACAGTTGTTTTTCTATGGTTTGCAAATACAAAAATGAGGTTTTAATCAATATGACTGTATACTGTAACACTCAATATGACAGTTATTTAAACATAACTCCTACACCACACATTAAAAATGGCTAATAATGCCTGAAATCATGCATCTTTGGGAGTTTTACTAGAAACATATGCTTTTTTAAATCTTGCAAATGCAAAAAGTAGTTTTTTACTCAATATGACTATAATAGTCTTAGAATCCTGAGATAATGCGAAAAAAGCAATACAAATGTATTCAAACATAACTTCTAAACAACTCATGCAAAATGGCTAATAATGCCTAGAGATAAGTTTTTTTGTTAGTTGTACTAGAAAAATTATCTTTTGTAAGGTTTGCAAAGACACAAGTTAGTTTTTTTATTCAATATAACACTGTAACTGTCATACTAAATATGAAAGGTTTATAATCAGAACTCCAAAACCAAATATGAAATGTGTCTTAAAAAGCCTTTAATATTGAATTTATGTAAGTTTTAGCAGAATCAGGTATTTTGGAAATGTTGACAAATACAAATATTAGATTTTACTGGCCTCATATTGGTCACACTCAAAATGACATTTTTTGAAACATAACTCCAAAAATACACATGCAAATAGTCTAATAATGCCTGAAGAAATGCATCTTCGAGAGTTTTCCAGAAAAAAAAACATTTGGTAAGGTTTGCAAAAACAAAATTTGATTTGTTACTCAATTTGACAGTAATGTACTTAGAATCCTGAGATAATGCGAAAAAAGCAATAAAAATGTATTCCAACATAATTCCTAATCCAAACGTGCAAAATGTCTAAAAATGCCTGTGATATTGAATACATGTTAGTTTTACTAGATACAGTTGTTTTTCAATGGTTTGCAAATACAAAAATGAGGTTTTAATCAATATGACTGTATACTGTAACACTCAATATGACAGTTATTTAAACATAACTCCTACACCACACATTAAAAATGGCTAATAATGCCTGAAATAATGCATCTTTGGGAGTTTTACTAGAAACATATGCTTTTTTAAATCTTGCAAATGCAAAAAGTAGTTTTTTACTCAATATGACTATAATAGTCTTAGAATCCTGAGATAATGCGAAAAAAGCAATAAAAATGTATTCAAACATAACTTCTAAACAACACATGCAAAATGGCTAATAATGCCCAGAGATATGTTTTTTTGTTAGTTTTACTAGAAAAATGATCTTTTGTAAGGTTTGCAAAGACACAAATTAGTTTTTGTATTCAATATAACAGTGTAACTGTCATACTAAATATGAAAGGTTTATAATCATAACTCCAAAACCAAATATGAAATTTGTCTTAAAAAGCCTTTAATATTGAATTTATGTAAGTTTTAGCAGAATCAGGTATTTTGAAAAGGTTGACAAATACAAATAATAGATTTTACTGGCCTCATATTGGTCACACTCAAAATGACATTTTTTGAAACATAACTCCAAAAATACACATGCAAAATGTCTAATAATGCCTGAAGAAATGCATCTTCAAGAGTTTTCCTGAAAAAAAAAACATTTGGTAAGGTTTGCAAAAACAAAATTTGATTTGGTACTCAATTCGACAAAAATGTACTTAGAATCCTGAGATAATGCGAAAAAAGCAATAAAAATGTATTCCAACATAATTCCTAATCCAAACGTGCAAAATGTCTAAAAATGCCTGTGATATTGAATACATGTGAGTTTTACTAGATACAGTTGTTTTTCAATGGTTTGCAAATACAAAAATGAGGTTTTAATCAATATGACTGTATACTGTAACACTCAATATGACAGTTATTTAAACATAACTCCTACACCACACATTAAAAATGGCTAAAAATGCCTGAAATAATGCATCCTTGGGAGTTTTACTAGAAACATATGCTTTTTTAAATCTTGCAAATGCAAAAAGTAGTTTTTTACTCAATATGACTATAATAGTCTTAGAATCCTGAGATAATGCGAAAAAAGCAATAAAAATGTATTCAAACATAACTTCTAAACAACATATGCAAAATGGCTAATAATGCCCAGAGATATGTTTTTTTGTTAGTTGTACTAGAAAAATGATCTTTTGTAAGGTTTGCAAAGACACAAATTAGTTTTTTTATTCAATATAACAGTGTAACTGTCATACTAAATATGAAATGTTTATAATCATAACTCCAAAACCAAATATGAAATTTGTCTTAAAAAGCCTTTAATATTGAATTTATGTATGTTTTAGCAGAATCAGGTATTTTGGAAAGGTTGACAAATACAAATATTAGATTTTACTGGCCTCATATGGGTCACACTCAAAATGACATTTTTTGAAACATAACTCCAAAAATACACATGCAAATAGTCTAATAATGCCTGAAGAAATGCATCTTCGAGAGTTTTCCAGAAAAACAACATTTGGTAAGGTTTGCAAAAACAAAATTTGATTTGTTACTCAATTTGACAGTAATGTACTTAGAATCTTGAGATAATGCGAAAAAAGCAATAAAAATGTATTCCAACATAATTCCTAATCCAAACGTGCAAAATGTCTAAAAATGCCTGTGATATTGAATACATGTGAGTTTTACTAGATACAGTTGTTTTTCTATGGTTTGCAAATACAAAAATGAGGTTTTAATCAATATGACTGTATACTGTAACACTCAATATGACAGTTATTTAAACATAACTCCTACACCACACATTAAAAATGGCTAATAATGCCTGAAATCATGCATCTTTGGGAGTTTTACTAGAAACATATGCTTTTTTAAATCTTGCAAATGCAAAAAGTAGTTTTTTACTCAATATGACTATAATAGTCTTAGAATCCTGAGATAATGCGAAAAAAGCAATACAAATGTATTCAAACATAACTTCTAAACAACTCATGCAAAATGGCTAATAATGCCTAGAGATAAGTTTTTTTGTTAGTTGTACTAGAAAAATTATCTTTTGTAAGGTTTGCAAAGACACAAGTTAGTTTTTTTATTCAATATAACACTGTAACTGTCATACTAAATATGAAAGGTTTATAATCATAACTCCAAAACCAAATATGAAATTTGTCTTAAAAGACTTTAATATTGAATTTATGTAAGTTTTAGCAAAATCAGGTATTTTGGAAAGGTTGACAAATACAAATATTAGCTTTTACTGGCCTCATATTGGTCACACTCAAAATTACATTTTTTGAAACATAACTCCAAAAATACACATGCAAATAGTCTAATAATGCCTGAAGAAATGCATCTTCGAGAGTTTTCCAGAAAAAAAAACATTTGGTAAGGTTTGCAAAAACAAAATTTGATTTGTTACTCAATTTGACAGTAATGTACTTAGAATCCTGAGATAATGCGAAAAAAGCAATAAAAATGTATTCCAACATCATTCCTAATCCAAACGTGCAAAATGTCTAACAATGCCTGTGATATTGAATACATGTTAGTTTTACTAGATACAGTTGTTTTTCTATGGTTTGCAAATACAAAAATGAGGGTTTACTCAATATGACTGTACACTGTAACACTCAATATGACAGTTATTTAAACATAACTCCTACACCACACATGAAAAATGGCTAATAATGCCTGAAATAATGCATATTTGGGAGTTTTACTCGAAACATATGCTTTTTTAAATCTTGCAAATGCAAAAAGAATTTTTTTACTCAAAAGACTATAATAGTCTTAGAATCCTGAGATAATGCGAAAAAAGCAATAAAAATGTATTCAAACATAACTTCTAAACAACACATGCAAAATGGCTAATAATGCCCAGAGATATGTTTTTTTGTTAGTTGTACTAGAAAAAATATCTTTTGTAAGGTTTGCAAAGACACAAATTTGTTTTTTTATTCAATATAACAGTGTAACCGTCATACTAAATATGAAAGGTTTATAATCATAACTCCAAAACCAAATATGAAATTTGTCTTAAAAGGCCTTTAATATTGAATTTATGTAAGTTTTAGCAGAATCAGGTATTTTGGAAAGGTTGACAAATACAAATATTAGATTTTACTGGCCTCATATTAGTCACACTCAAAATGACATTTTTTGAAACATAACTCCAAAAATACACATGCAAATAGTCTAATAATGCCTGAGGAAATGCATCTTCAAGAGTTTTCCAGAAAAAAAACATTTGGTAAGGTTTGCACAAACAAAATTTTATTTGTTACTCAATTTGACAGTAATGTACTTAGAATCCTGAGATAACGCGAAAAAAGCAATAAAAATGTATTCCAACATAATTCCTAATCCAAAATGGCAAAATGTCTAAAAATGCCTGTGATATTGAATACATGTGAGTTTTACTAGATACAGTTGTTTTTCAATGGTTTGCAAATACAAAAATGAGGTTTTACTCAATATGACTGTACACTGTAACACTCAATATGACAGTTATTTAAACATAACTCCTACACCACACATGAAAAATTGCTAATAATGCCTGAAATAATGCATCTTTGGGAGTTTTACTCGAAACATATGCTTTTTTGAATTTTAAAAATGCAAAAACTAGTTTTTTACTCAATATGACTATAATAGTCTTAGAATCCTGAGATAATGCGAAAAAAGCAATAAAAATGTATTCAAGCATAACTTCTAAACAACACATGCAAAATGGCTAATAATGCCTAGAGATACGTTTTTTTGTTAGTTTTACTAGAAAAATTATCTTTTGTAAGGTTTGCAAAGACACAAGTTAGTTTTTTTATTCAATATAACACTGTAACTGTCATACTAAATATGAAAGGTTTATAATCTTAACTCCAAAATCAAATATGAAATTTGTCTTAAAAAGCCTTTAATATTGAATTTATGTAAGTTTTAGCAGAATCAGGTATTTTGGAAAGGTTGACAAATACAAATATTAGATTTTACTGGCCTCATATTGGTCACACTCAAAATGAGATCTTTTGAAACATAACTCCAAAAATACACATGCAAATAGTCTAATTATGCCTGAAGAAATGCATCTTCGAGAGTTTTCCAGAAAAAAAAACATTTGGTAAGGTTTGCAAAAACAAAATTTGATTTGTTACTCAATTTGACAGTAATGTATTTAGAATCCTGAGATAATGCGAAAAAAGCAATAAAAATGTATTCCAACATAATTCCTAATCCAAACGTGCAAAATGTCTAAAAATGCCTGTGATATTGAATACATGTGAGTTTTACTAGATACAGTTGTTTTTCAATGGTTTGCGAATACAAAAATGAGGTTTTAATCAATATGACTGTATACTGTAACACTCAATATGACAGTTATTTAAACATAACTCCTACACCACACATTAAAAATGGCTAATAATGCCTGAAATAATGCAGCTTTGGGAGTTTTACTAGAAACATATGCTTTTTTAAATCTTGCAAATGGAAAAAAGTAGTTTTTTACTCAATATGACTATAATAGTCTTAGAATCCTGAGATAATGCGAAAAAAGCAATAAAAATGTATTCAAACATAACTTCTAAACAACACATGCAAAATGGCTAATAATGCCCAGAAATATGTTTTTTTGTTAGTTGTACTAGAAAAATGATCTTTTGTAAGGTTTGCAAAGACACAAATTAGTTTTTTTATTCAATATAACAGTGTAACTGTCATACTAAATATGAAGGGTTTATAATCATAACTCCAAAACAAAATATGAAATTTGTCTTAAAAAGCCTTTAATATTGAATTTATATAAGTTTTAGCAGAATCAGGTATTTTGGAAAGGTTGACAAATACAAATATTAGATTTTACTGGCCTCATATTGGTCACACTCAAAATGACATTTTTTGAAACATAACTCCAAAAATACACATGCAAATAGTCTAATAATGCCTGAAGAAATGCATCTTCGAGAGTTTTCCAGAAAAAAAACATTTGGTAAGGTGTGCAAAAAAAAAATTTCATTTGTTTCTGAACTTGACAGTAATGTACTTAGAATCCTGAGATAATGCGAAAAAAGCAATAAAAATGTATTCCAACATAATTCCTAATCCAAACGTGCAAAATGTCTAAAAATGCCTGTGATATTGAATACATGTGAGTTTTACTAGATACAGTTGTTTTTCAATGGTTTGCAAATACAAAAATGAGGTTTTAATCAATATGACTGTATACTGTAACACTCAATATGACAGTTATTTAAACATAACTCCTACACCACACATTAAAAATGGCTAATAATGCCTGAAATAATGCATCTTTGGGAGTTTTACTAGAAACATATGCTTTTTTATATCTTGCAAATGCAAAAAGTAGTTTTTTACTCAATATGACTATAATAGTCTTAGAATCCTGAGATAATACGAAAAAAGCAATAAAAATGTATTCAAACACAACTTCTAAACAACACATGCAAAATGGCTAATAATGCCCAGAGATATGTTTTTTTGTTAGTTGTACTAGAACAATGATCTTTTGTAAGGATTTCAAAGACACAAATTAGTTTTTTTATTCAATATAACAGTGTAACTGTCATACTAAATATGAAAGGTTTATAATCATAACTCCAAAACCAAATATGAAATTTGTCTTAAACAGCCTTTAATATTGAATTCATGTAAGTGCTACCAGAATCAGGTATTTTGGAAAGAATCAGAAATACAAATATTAGATTTCACTGGCCTCATATTGGTCACACTCAAAATGACAGTTTTTGAAACATAACTCCAAAAATACACATGCAAGATGTCTAATAATGCCTGAAGAAATGCATCTTCAAGAGTTTTCCTGAAAAAAAAAAAAATTGGTAAGGTTTGCAAAAACAAAATTTGATTTGTCACTCAATTTGACAGTAATGTACTTAGAATCCTGAGATAATGAGAAAAAAGCAAGAAAAATGTATTCCAACATAATTCCTAATCCAAACTTGCAAAATGTCTAAAAATGCCTGTGATATTGAATACATCTGAGTTTTACTAGATACAGTTGTTTTTCTATGGTTTGCAAATACAAAAATGAGGTTTTACTCAATGTGACTGTACACTGTAACACTCAATATGACAGTTATTTAAACATAACTCCTACACCACACATGAAAAATGGCTAATAATGCCTGAAATAATGCATCTTTGGAGTTTTACTCGAAACATATGCTTTTTGAAATCTTGCAAATGCAAAAAGTAGTTTTTTACTCAATATGACTATAATAGTCTTAGAATCCTGAGATAATGCGAAAAGAGCAATAAAAATATATTCAAACATAACTTCTAAACAACACATGCAAAAATGCTAATAATGCCCAGAGTAATGTTTTTTTGTTAGTTTTACTAGAAAAATGATCTTTTGTAAGGTTTGCAAAGACACAAGTTAGTTTTTTTATTCAATATAACACTGTAACTGTCATACTAAATATGAAAGGTTTATAATCATAACTCCAAAACCAAATATGAAATGTGTCTTAAAAAGCCTTTAATATTGAATTTATGTAAGTTTTACCAGAATCAGGTATTTTGGAAAGGTTGACAAATACAAATATTAGATTTTACTGGCCTCATATTGGTCACACTCAAAATGACATTTTTTGAAACATAACTCCAAAAATACACATGCAAATAGTCTAATAATGCCTGAAGAAATGCATCTTCGAGAGTTTTCCAGAAAAAAAAACATTTGGTAAGGTTTGCAAAAACAAAATTTGATTTGTTACTCAATTTGACAGTAATGTACTTAGAATCCTGAGATAATGCGAAAAAAGCAATAAAAATGTATTCCAACATAATTCCTAATCCAAACGTGCAAAATGTCTAAAAATGCCTGTGATATTGAATACATGTTAATTTTACTAGATACAGTTGTTTTTCAATGGTTTGCAAATACAAAAATGAGGTTTTAATCAATATGACTGTATACTGTAACACTCAATATGACAGTTATTTAAACATAACTCCTACACCACACATTAAAAATGGCTAATAATACCTGAAATAATGCATCTTTGGGAGTTTTACTAGAAACATATGCTTTTTTAAATCTTGCAAATGCAAAAAGTAGTTTTTTACTCAATATGACTATAATAGTCTTAGAATACTGAGCTAATGCGAAAAAAGCAATAAAAATGTATTCAAACATAACTTCTAAACAACACATGCAAAATGGCTAATAATGCCCAGAGATATGTTTTTTTGTTAGTTTTACTAGAAAAATGATCTTTTGTAAGGTTTGCAAATACACAAATTTGTTTTCGTATTCAATATAACAGTGTAACTGTCATACTAAATATGAAAGGTTTATAATCTAAACTCCAAAACCAAATATGAAATTTGTCTTAAAAAGCCTTTAATATTTAATTTATGTAAGTTTTAGCAGAATCAGGTATTTTGAAAAGGTTGACAAATACAAATATTAGATTTTACTGGCCTCATATTGGTCACACTCAAAATGACATTTTTTGAAACATAACTCCAAAAATACACATGCAACATGTCTAATAATGCCTGAAGAAATGCATCTTCAAGAGTTTTCCTGAAAAAAAAAACATTTGGTAAGGTTTGCAAAAACAAAATTTGATTTGTTACTCAATTTGACAAAAATGTACTTAGAATCCTGAGATAATGCGAAAAAAGCAATAAAAATGTATTCCAACATAATTCCTAATCCAAACGTGCAAAATGTCTAAAAATGCCTGTGATATTGAATACATGTGAGTTTTACTAGATACAGTTGTTTTTCAATGGTTTGCAAATACAAAAATGAGGTTTTACTCAATATGACTGTATACTGTAACACTCAATATGACAGTTATTTAAACATAGCTCCTAAACCACACATTAAAAATGGCTAATAATGCCTGAAATAATGCATCTTTGGGAGTTTTACTAGAAACATATGCTTTTTTAAATCTTGCAAATGCAAAAAGTAGTTTTTTACTCAATATGACTATAATAGTCTTAGAATCCTGAGATAATGCGAAAAAAACAATAAAAATGTATTCAAACATAACTTCTAAACAACACATGCAAAATGGCTAATAATGCCCAGAGATATGTTTTTTTGTTAGTTTTACTAGAAAAATGATCTTTTGTAAGGTTTGCAAATACACAAATTTGTTTTCGTATTCAATATAACAGTGTAACTGTCATACTAAATATGAAAGGTTTATAATCTAAACTCCAAAACCAAATATGAAATTTGTCTTAAAAAGCCTTTAATATTTAATTTATGTAAGTTTTAGCAGAATCAGGTATTTTGAAAAGGTTGACAAATACAAATATTAGATTTTACTGGCCTCATATTGGTCACACTCAAAATGACATTTTTTGAAACATAACTCCAAAAATACACATGCAACATGTCTAATAATGCCTGAAGAAATGCATCTTCAAGAGTTTTCCTGAAAAAAAAAACATTTGGTAAGGTTTGCAAAAAAAAAAATTTGATTTGTTACTCAATTTGACAAAAATGTACTTAGAATCCTGAGATAATGCGAAAAAAGCAATAAAAATGTATTCCAACATAATTCCTAATCCAACGTGCAAAATGTCTAAAATGCCTGTGATATTGAATACATGTGAGTTTTACTAGATACAGTTGTTTTTCAATGGTTTGCAAATACAAAAATGAGGTTTTACTCAATATGACTGTATACTGTAACACTCAATATGACAGTTATTTAAACATAGCTCCTAAACCACACATTAAAAATGGCTAATAATGCCTGAAATAATGCATCTTTGGGAGTTTTACTAGAAACATATGCTTTTTTAAATCTTGCAAATGCAAAAAGTAGTTTTTTACTCAATATGACTATAATAGTCTTAGAATCCTGAGATAATGCGAAAAAAACAATAAAAATGTATTCAAACATAACTTCTAAACAACACATGCAAAATGGCTAATAATGCCCAGAGATATGTTTTTTTGTTAGTTTTACTAGAAAAATGATCTTTTGTAAGGTTTGCAAAGACACAAATTAGTTTGTTTATTCAATATAACAGTGTAACTGTCATACTAAATATGAAGGGTTTATAATCATACCTCCAAAACCAAATATGAAATTTGTCTTAAAAAGCCTTTAATATTGAATTTATGTAAGTTTTAGCAGAATCAGGTATTTTGGAAAGGTTGACAAATACAAAAATTAGATTTTACTGGCCTCATATTGGTCACACTCAAAATGACATTTTTTGAAACATAACTCCAAAAATACACATGCAAATAGTCTAATAATGCCTAAAGAAATGCATCTTCGAGAGTTTTCCAGAAAAAAAACATTTGGTAAGGTTTGCAAAAAAAAAATTTGATTTGTTACTCAATTTGACAGTAATGTACTTAGAATCCTGAGATAATGCGAAAAAAGCAATAAAAATGTATTCCAACATAATTCCTAATCCAAACGTGCAAAATGTCTAAAAATGCCTGTGATATTCAATACATGTGAGTTTTACTAGATACAGTTGTTTTTCAATGGTTTGCAAATACAAAAATGAGGTTTTAATCAATATGACTTTATACTGTAACACTCAATATGACAGTTATTTAAACATAACTCCTACACCACACATTAAAAATGGCTAATAATGCCTGAAATAATGCAGCTTTGGGAGTTTTACTAGAAATATATGGTTTTTTAAATCTTGCAAATGCAAAAAGTAGTTTTTTACTCAATATGACTATAATAGTCTTAGAATCCTGAGATAATGCGAAAAAAGCAATAAAAATGTATTCAAACACAACTTCTAAACAACACATGCAAAATGGCTAATAATGCCCAGAGATATGTTTTTTTGTTAGTTGTACTAGAACAATGATCTTTTGTAAGGTTTGCAAAGACACAAATTAGTTTTTTTATTCAATATAACAGTGTAACTGTCATACTAAATATGAAAGGTTTATAATCATAACTCCAAAACCAAATATGAAATTTGTCTTAAAAAGCCTTTAATATTGAATTTATGTAAGTTTTAGCAGAATCAGGTATCTTGGAAAGGTTGACAAATACAAATATTAGATTTTACTGGCCTCATATTGGTCACACTCAAAATGACAGTTTTTGAAACATAACTCCAAAAATACACATGCAAAATGTCTAATAATGCCTGAAGAAATGCATCTTCAAGAGTTTTCCTGAAAAAAAAAACATTTGGTAAGGTTTGCAAAAACAAAATTTGATTTGTTACTCAATTTGACAGTAATGTACTTAGAATCCTGAGATAATGCGAAAAAAGCAATAAAAATGTATTTCAACATAATTCCTAATCCAAACGTGCAAAATGTCTAAAAATGCCTGTGATATTGAATACATGTGAGTTTTACTAGATACAGTTGTTTTTTCAATGGTTTGCAAATACAAAAATGAGGTTTTACTCAATATGACTGTATACTGTAACACTCAATATGACAGTTATTTAAACATAACTCCTAAACCACACATTAAAAATGGCTAATAATGCCTGAAATAATGCATCTTTGGGAGTTTTACTAGAAACATATGCTTTTTTAAATCTTGCAAATGCAAAAAGTAGTTTTTTACTCAATATGACTATAATAGTCTTAGAATCCTGAGATAATGCGAAAAAAGCAATAAAAATGTATTCAAACATAACTTCTAAACAACACATGCAAAATGGCTAATAATGCCCAGAGATATGTTTTTTTGTTAGTTTTACTAGAAAAATGATATTTTGTAAGGTTTGCAAAGACACAAATTAGTTTTTTTATTCAATATAACAGTGTAACTGTCATACTAAATATGAAGGGTTTATAATCATAACTCCAATACCAAATATGAAATTTGTCTTAAAAGGCCTTTAATATTGAATTTATGTAAGTTTTAGCAGAATCAGGTATTTTGGAAAGGTTGACAAATACAAATATTAGATTTTACTGGCCTCATATTGGTCACACTCAAAATGACATTTTTTGAAACATAACTCCAAAAATACACATGCAAATAGTCTAATAATGCCTAAAGAAATGCATCTTCGAGAGTTTTCCAGAAAAAAAACATTTGGTAAGGTTTGCAAAAAAAAAAATTGATTTGTTACTCAATTTGACAGTAATGTACTTAGAATCCTGAGATAATGCGAAAAAAGCAATAAAAATGTATTCCAACATAATTCCTAATCCAAACGTGCAAAATGTCTAAAAATGCCTGTGATATTCAATACATGTGAGTTTTACTAGATACAGTTGTTTTTCAATGGTTTGCAAATACAAAAATGAGGTTTTACTCAATATGACTGTACACTGTAACACTCAATATGACAGTTATTTAAACATAACTCCTACACCACACATTAAAAATGGCTAATAATGCCTGAACTAATGCATCTTTGGGAGTTTTACTCGAAACATATGCTTTTTTAAATCTTGCAAATGCAAAAAGTAGTTTTTTACTCAATATGACTATAATAGTCTTAGAATCCTGAGATAATGCGAAAAAAGCAATAAAAATGTATTCAAACATAACTTCTAAACAACACATGCAAAATGGCTAATAATGCCCAGAGATATGTTTTTTTGTTAGTTGTACTAGAACAATGATCTTTTGTAAGGTTTGCAAAGACACAAATTAGTTTTTTTATTCAATATAACAGTGTAACTGTCATACTAAATATGAAAGGTTTATAATCATAACTCCAAAACCAAATATGAAATTTGTCTTAAAAAGCCTTTAATATTGAATTTATGTAAGTTTTAGCAGAATCAGGTATCTTGGAAAGGTTGACAAATACAAATATTAGATTTTACTGGCCTCATATTGGTCACACTCAAAATGACAGTTTTTGAAACATAACTCCAAAAATACACATGCAAAATGTCTAATAATGCCTGAAGAAATGCATCTTCAAGAGTTTTCCTGAAAAAAAAAACATTTGGTAAGGTTTGCAAAAACAAAATTTGATTTGTTACTCAATTTGACAGTAATGTACTTAGAATCCTGAGATAATGCGAAAAAAGCAATAAAAATGTATTTCAACATAATTCCTAATCCAAACGTGCAAAATGTCTAAAAATGCCTGTGATATTGAATACATGTGAGTTTTACTAGATACAGTTGTTTTTCAATGGTTTGCAAATACAAAAATGAGGTTTTACTCAATATGACTGTATACTGTAACACTCAATATGACAGTTATTTAAACATAACTCCTAAACCACACATTAAAAATGGCTAATAATGCCTGAAATAATGCATCTTTGGGAGTTTTACTAGAAACATATGCTTTTTTAAATCTTGCAAATGCAAAAAGTAGTTTTTTACTCAATATGACTATAATAGTCTTAGAATCCTGAGATAATGCGAAAAAAGCAATAAAAATGTATTCAAACATAACTTCTAAACAACACATGCAAAATGGCTAATAATGCCCAGAGATATGTTTTTTTGTTAGTTTTACTAGAAAAATGATATTTTGTAAGGTTTGCAAAGACACAAATTAGTTTTTTTATTCAATATAACAGTGTAACTGTCATACTAAATATGAAGGGTTTATAATCATAACTCCAATACCAAATATGAAATTTGTCTTAAAAGGCCTTTAATATTGAATTTATGTAAGTTTTAGCAGAATCAGGTATTTTGGAAAGGTTGACAAATACAAATATTAGATTTTACTGGCCTCATATTGGTCACACTCAAAATGACATTTTTTGAAACATAACTCCAAAAATACACATGCAAATAGTCTAATAATGCCTAAAGAAATGCATCTTCGAGAGTTTTCCAGAAAAAAAACATTTGGTAAGGTTTGCAAAAAAAAAAATTGATTTGTTACTCAATTTGACAGTAATGTACTTAGAATCCTGAGATAATGCGAAAAAAGCAATAAAAATGTATTCCAACATAATTCCTAATCCAAACGTGCAAAATGTCTAAAAATGCCTGTGATATTCAATACATGTGAGTTTTACTAGATACAGTTGTTTTTCAATGGTTTGCAAATACAAAAATGAGGTTTTACTCAATATGACTGTACACTGTAACACTCAATATGACAGTTATTTAAACATAACTCCTACACCACACATTAAAAATGGCTAATAATGCCTGAACTAATGCATCTTTGGGAGTTTTACTCGAAACATATGCTTTTTTAAATCTTGCAAATGCAAAAAGTAGTTTTTTACTCAATATGACTATAATAGTCTTAGAATCCTGAGATAATGCGAAAAAAGCAATAAAAATGTATTCAAACATAACTTCTAAACAACACATGCAAAATGGCTAATAATGCCCAGAGATATGTTTTTTTGTTAGTTGTACTAGAACAATGATCTTTTGTAAGGTTTGCAAAGACACAAATTAGTTTTTTTATTCAATATAACAGTGTAACTGTCATACTAAATATGAAAGGTTTATAATCATAACTCCAAAACCAAATATGAAATTTGTCTTAAACAGCCTTTAATATTGAATTTATGTAAGTTTTAGCAGAATCAGGTATTTTGGAAAGGTTGACAAATACAAATATTAGATTTTACTGGCCTCATATTGGTCACACTCAAAATGACATTTTTTGAAACATAACTCCAAAAATACACATGCAAATAGTCTAATAATGCCTGAAGAAATGCATCTTCGAGAGTTTTCCAGAAAAAAAAACATTTGGTAAGGTTTGCAAAAACAAAATTTGATTTGTTACTCAATTTGACAGTAATGTACTTAGAATCCTGAGATAATGCGAAAAAAGCAATAAAACTGTATTCCAACATAATTCCTAATCCAAACGTGCAAAATGTCTAAAAATGCCTGTGATATTGAATACATGTGAGTTTTACTAGATACAGTTGTTTTTCAATGGTTTGCAAATACAAAAATGAGGTTTTAATCAATATGACTGTATAAGGTAACACTCAATATGACAGTTATTTAAACATAACTCCTACACCACACATTAAAAATTGCTAATAATGCCTGAAATAATAAATCTTTGGGAGTTTTAATCGAAACATATGCTTTTTGAAATCTTGCAAGTGCAAAAAGTAGTTTTTTACTCGATATGACTATAATAGTCTTAGAATCCTGAGATAATGCGAAAAAAGCAATAAAAATGTATTCAAACATAACTTCTAAACAACACATGCAAAATGGCTAATAATGCCCAGAGATATGTTTTTTTGTTAGTTTTACTAGAAAAATGATCTTTTGTAAGGTTTGCAAAGACACAAGTTAGTTTTTTTTTATTCAATATAACACTGTAACTTTCATACTAAATATGAAAGGTTTATAATCATAACTCCAAAACCAAATATGAAATTTGTCTTAAAAAGCCTTTAATATTGAATTTATGTAAGTTTTACCAAAATCAGGTATTTTGGAAAGAATCACAAATACGAATATTAGATTTTACTGGCCTCATATTGGTCACACTCAAAATGACATTTTTTGAAACATAACTCCAAAAATACACATGCAAATAGTCTAATAATGCCTGAAGAAATGCATCTTCGAGAGTTTTCCAGAAAAAAAACATTTGGTAAGGTTTGCAAAAACAAAATTTGATTTGTTACTCAATTTGACAGTAATGTACTTAGAATCCTGAGATAATGCGAAAAAAGCAATAAAAATGTATTCCAACATAATTCCTAATCCAAACGTGCAAAATGTCTAAAAATGCCTGTGATATTGAATACATGTGAGTTTTACTAGATACAGTTGTTTTTCAATGGTTTGCAAATACAAAAATGAGGTTTTAATCAATATGACTGTATAAGGTAACACTCAATATGACAGTTATTTAAACATAACTCCTACACCACACATTAAAAATTGCTAATAATGCCTGAAATAATAAATCTTTGGGAGTTTTAATCGAAACATATGCTTTTTGAAATCTTGCAAGTGCAAAAAGTAGTTTTTTACTCGATATGACTATAATAGTCTTAGAATCCTGAGATAATGCGAAAAAAGCAATAAAAATGTATTCAAACATAACTTCTAAACAACACATGCAAAATGGCTAATAATGCCCAGAGATATGTTTTTTTGTTAGTTTTACTAGAAAAATGATCTTTTGTAAGGTTTGCAAAGACACAAGTTAGTTTTTTTTTATTCAATATAACACTGTAACTTTCATACTAAATATGAAAGGTTTATAATCATAACTCCAAAACCAAATATGAAATTTGTCTTAAAAAGCCTTTAATATTGAATTTATGTAAGTTTTACCAAAATCAGGTATTTTGGAAAGAATCACAAATACGAATATTAGATTTTACTGGCCTCATATTGGTCACACTCAAAATGACATTTTTTGAAACATAACTCCAAAAATACACATGCAAATAGTCTAATAATGCCTGAAGAAATGCATCTTCGAGAGTTTTCCAGAAAAAAAACATTTGGTAAGGTTTGCAAAAACAAAATTTGATTTGTTACTCAATTTGACAGTAATGTACTTAGAATCCTGAGATAATGCGAAAAAAGCAATAAAAATGTATTCCAACATAATTCCTAATCCAAACGTGCAAAATGTCTAAAAATGCCTGTGATATTGAATACATGTGAGTTTTACTAGATACAGTTGTTTTTCTATGGTTTGCAAATACAAAAATGAGGTTTTAATCAATTTGACTGTATTCTGTAACACTCAATATGACAGTTATTTAAACATAACTCCTACACCACACATTAAAAATGGCTAATAATGCCTGAAATAATGCATCTTTGGGAGTTTTACTAGAAACATATGCTTTTTTAAATCTTGCAAATGCAGAAAGTAGTTTTTTTACTCAATATGACTATAATAGTCTTAGAATCCTGAGATAAAGCGAAAAAAGCAAAACAAATCTATTCAAACATAACTTCTAAACAACACATGCAAAATGGCTAATAATGCCTAGAGATAAGTTTTTTTGTTAGTTTTACTAGAACAATGATCTTTTGTAAGGTTTGCAAAGACACAAGTTAGTTTTTTTATTCAATATAACACTGTAACTGTCATACTAAATATGAAAGGTTTATAATCATAACTCCAAAACCAAATATGAAATGTGTCTTAAAAAGCCTTTAATATTGAATTTATGTAAGTTTTAGCAGAATCAGGTATTTTGGAAAGGTTGACAAATACAAATATTAGATTTTACTGGCCTCATATTGGTCACACTCAAAATGACATTTTTTGAAACATAACTCCAAAAATACACATGCAAATAGTCTAATAATGCCTGAAGAAATGCACCTTCGAGAGTTTTCCAGAAAAAAAAACATTTGGTAAGGTTTGCAAAAACAAAATTTGATTTGTTACTCAATTTGACAGTAATGTACTTAGAATCCTGAGATAATGCGAAAAAAGCAATAAAAATGTATTCCAACATAATTCCTAATCCAAACGTGCAAAATGTCTAAAAATGCCTGTGATATTGAATACATGTTAGTTTTACTAGATACAGTTGTTTTTCAATGGTTTGCAAATACAAAAATGAGGTTTTAATCAATATGACTGTATACTGTAACACTCAATATGACAGTTATTTAAACATAACTCCTACACCACACATTAAAAATGGCTAATAATGCCTGAAATAATGCATCTTTGGGAGTTTTACTAGAAACATATGCTTTTTGAAATCTTGCAAATGCAAAAAGTAGTTTTTTACTCAATATGACTATAATAGTCTTAGAATCCTGAGATAATGCGAAAAAAGCAATAAAAATGTATTCAAACATAACTTCTAAACAACACATGCAAAATGGCTAATAATGCCCAGAGATATGTTTTTTTGTTAGTTTTACTAGAAAAATGATCTTTTGTAAGGTTTGCAAAGACACAAATTAGTTTTTGTATTCAATATAACAGTGTAACTGTCATACTAAATATGAAAGGTTTATAATCATAACTCCAAAACCAAATATGAAATTTGTCTTAAAAAGCCTTTAATATTGAATTAATGTAAGTTTTAGCAGAATCAGGTATTTTGAAAAGGTTGACAAATACAAATATTAGATTTTACTGGCCTCATATTGGTCACACTCAAAATGACAGTTTTTGAAACATAACTCCAAAAATACACATGCAAAATGTCTAATAATGCCTGAAGAAATGCATCTTCAAGAGTTTTCCTGAAAAAAAAAAACATTTGGTAAGGTTTGCAAAAACAAAATTTGATTTGTTACTCAATTCGATTAAAAAGGAACTTAGAATCCTGAGATAATGCGAAAAAAGCAATAAAAATGTATTCCAACATAATTCCTAATCCAAACGTGCAAAATGTCTAAAAATGCCTGTGATATTGAATACATGTGAGTTTTACTAGATACAGTTGTTTTTCAATGGTTTGCAAATACAAAAATTAGGTTTTACTCAATATGACTGTATACTGTAACACTCAATAGGACAGTTATTTAAACATAACTCCTAAACCACACATTAAAAATGGCTAATAATGCCTGAAATAATGCATCTTTGGGAGTTTTACTAGAAACATATGCTTTTTTAAATCTTGCAAATGCAAAAAGTAGTTTTTTACTCAATATGACTATAATAGTCTTAGAATCCTGAGATAATGCGAAAAAAGCAATAAAAATGTATTCAAACATAACTTCTAAACAACACATGCAAAATGGCTAATAATGCCCAGAGATATGTTTTTTTTGTTAGTTTTACAAGAAAAATGATCTTTTGTAAGGTTTGCAAAGACACAAATTAGTTTTTTTATTCAATATAACAGTGTAACTGTCATACTAAATATGAAGGGTTTATAATCATAACTCCAAAACCAAATATGAAATTTGTCTTAAAAAGCCTTTAATATTGAATTTATGTAAGTTTTAGCAGAATCAGGTATTTTGAAAAGGTTGACAAATACAAATAATAGATTTTACTGGCCTCATATTGGTCACACTCAAAATGACATTTTTTGAAACATAACTCCAAAAATACACATGCAAATAGTCTAATAATGCCTGAAGAAATGCATCTTCGAGAGTTTTCCAGAAAAAAAAACATTTGGTAAGGTTTGCAAAAACAAAATTTGATTTGTTACTCAATTTGACAGTAATGTACTTAGAATCCTGAGATAATGCGAAAAAAGCAATAAAAATGTATTCCAACATAATTCCTAATCCAAACGTGCAAAATGTCTAAAAATGCCTGTGATATTGAATACATGAGTTTTACTAGATACAGTTGTTTTTCTATGGTTTGCAAATACAAAAATGAGGTTTTAATCAATATGACTGTATACTGTAACACTCAATATGACAGTTATTTAAACATAACTCCTACACCACACATGAAAAATGGCTAATAATGCCTGAAATAATGCATCTTTGGGAGTTTTACTCGAAACATATGCTTTTTTAAATCTTGCAAATGCAAAAAGTAGTTTTTTTTACTCAATATGACTATAAGGGACGGCGTGGCGTAGTGGGAGAGTGGCCTTGCGCAACCCGGGGGTCCCCGGTTCAATTCCCACCTAGTACCAACATCGTCACGTCCGTTGTGTCCTGAGCATGACACTTCACCCTTGCTCCTGAAGGGTGCTGGTTGGCGCCTTGCATGGCAGATCCCTCCATCAGTGTGTGAATGTGTGTGTGAATGGGTAAATGTGGAAGTAGTGTCAAAGCGCTTTGAGTACCTTGAAGGTAGAAAAGCGCTATACAATTTACCATTTATCATTTATAATGTTCTTAGAATGCTGAGATAATGCGAAAAAAGCAATACAATTGTATTCAAACATAACTTCTAAACAACACATAAAAAATGACTGATATTGCCTAGAGATATGTATTTTTGTTAGTTGTAATCGAAAAATGATCTTTTGTAAGGTTTGCAAAGACACAAGTTAGTGTTTTTATTCAATATAACAGTGTAACTGTCATAAGAAATATGAAAGGTTTATAATCATAACTCCAAAACCGAACATGAAATTTGTCTAAAAAAGCCTGTAATATTGAATTTATGTGAGTTTTAGCAGAATAAGGTATTTTGGAAAGGTTCACAAATACAAAAATTAAGGTTTTACTGGCCTCATATTGGTCACACTCAAAATGACAGTTTTTGAAACATAACTCCAAAAATAGTGATACAAAATGTCTAATAATGCCTGAAGGAATTAATCTTTGAGAGTTTTCCTGAAAAAAAAAAAACAGTTGGTGAGGTTTGCTAAAACAAAATTTTATTTTTTACTCAATTTGACGGCAATGTACTTAGAATCCTGAGATAATGCGAAAAAAGCAATAAAAATGTATTCCAGCATAATTCCTAATCCAAACGTGCAAAATGTCTAAAAATGCCTGTGATATTGAATACTTGTGAGTTTTACTAGATACAGATGTTTTTCTATGGTTTGCAAATACAAAAATGAGGTTTTACTCAATATGACTGTATACTGTAACACTCAATATGACAGTTATTTAAACATAACTCCTACACCACACATGAAAAATAGCTAATAATGCCTGAAATAATGCATCTTTTGGAGTTTTACTCGAAACATATGCTTTTTTTAAATCTTGCAAATGCAAAAAGTAGTTTTTTACTCAATATGACAATAAAGTTCTTGGAATCCTGAGATAATGCGAAAAAAGCAATAAAAATGTATTCAAACATAACTTCTAAACAACACATGCAAAATGGCTAATAATGCCTACAGATATGTATTTTGGTGAGTTGTACTCGAAAAGTGATCTTTTGTAAGGTTTGCAAAGACGCAAGTTAGTTTTTTTTTCCAATATAACAGTGCAACTGTCATACTAAATATGAAAGGTTTATAATCATAACTCCAAAACCAAACATGAAATGTGTCTAAAAAAAGCCTGTAATATTGAATGTATGTGAGTTTCAGCAGAATCAGGTATTTTGGAAAGAATCACAAATACAAAAATTAGGTTTTAATGGCCTCATATTGGTCACACTCAAAATGACAGTTTTTGAAACATAACTCCAAAAACACACATGCAAAATGTCTAATAATGCCCAAAATAATGCATCTTTGGGAGTTCTACTCGAAACATATGCTTTTTTAAATCTTGCAAATGAAAAAAGTAGTTTTTTTTTTACTCAATATGAATATAATGTTCTTAGAATACTGAGATAATTTGAAAAAAGCAATACAATTGTATTCAAACATAACTTCTAAACAACACATGAAAATGGCTAATAATGCCTAGAGATATATGTTTTTTTGTTATTTGTACTAGAAAAATGATCTTTTGTAAGTTTTGCAAAGACACAAGTTAGATTTTTTATTCAAAATAACAGTGTAACTGTCATAATGAATATGAAAGGTTTATAATCATAACTCCAAAACCAGACGTGAAATTTGTCTAAAAAAGCCTGTAATATTGAGTTTATGTGAGTTTTAGCAGAATCAGGTATTTTGGAAAGAATCACAAATACAAAAATTAGGTTGTACTGTCCTCATATTGGTCACACATTTAAAATGACAGTTTTGAAACATAACTCCAAAAATACACATGCAAAATGGCTAATAATGCCTACCGATATGTATTTTGGTTAGTTGTACTCGAAAAATATATTTTGTAAAGTTTGCAAAGACACAAGTTTTTTTTTTTTATTCAATATAACAGTGTAACTGTCATACTAAATATGAAAGGTGTATAATCATAACTCCAAAACCAAACATGAAATTTGTCTAAAAAAGCCTGTAATATTGAATTTATGTAAGTTTTACCAGAATCAGGTATTTTGGAAAGAATCACAAATACATAGTTAGGTTTTACTGGCCTCATATTGGTCACACTCAAAATGACAGTTTTTGAAACATAACTCCAAAAATACACATGCAATATTTCTAATAATGCCTGAAGAAATGCATCTTTGAGAGTTTTCCTGAAAAAAAAAAAACATTGTTTACCTGTATTTCATCTTTTTTTGTAAGGGGCGCTGGAAGCCGGCAGACCCGTCAGCGATCCTGTTCTGTCTCCCTGTAATGTTTGTCTGATCTTGAATGGGATTGTGCTGAAAATTGTAATCTTCCTGAAGGAACTCTCCTGACGGAATGAATAAAGTACTATCTAATCTAATCTAATCTAAATATGCGCCACACTGTGGAGCCACATCAATCAAGACTGACAAACACATTTCAGGAGAACATCGTCACCGTAACACAACATTAACACAACAGAAACAATTCCTAGAATTCCATGTGTTACAATATACACCCCCACCACCTAACCCCGCCCAGCTCAACCAACGCACGGAGGGGGGCGGTGATGTTTTGGGGCACGAGGTTGGGTGGTAGCGGGATTGTAGCCCGGAAGAGTCAGCGCTGCTTGGGCTTCTGGGTATTTGTTATGTTGTGTTTATGTTTTATTACAGTGAGGATGTTTTCCTGAAATGTGTTTATCATTCTTGTTCAATGTGGGTTCACAGTGTGGTGCATATTTGTAACAGTGTTAAAGTTGTTTGTACAGCCACCGTCAGTGTGACCTGTGTGGCTGTTGACCAAGTATATCTTGCAGTCACTTTTCAAATGAATGACGAAACCGTGCTCATCACATGCCTCAATTGGCACGCTGATTATTTGATGAATGAGCGTTCAATAAAACCCACCACGGTATTACGTGTCATATTCGCCCGGCCAAACTTTGAGTCAACCCTACAGGAGGGTCAGTGAAATTCTCGTGGTGGAATGGTAAGTATGTCGCTAGGGTAGGATAGCCATTCATGCAAGGTTAACCCACTTTGTATCAATTTCCTGCATCCAGTGGCCCCCCGCTAAAGTCAATGAGACACCCTTGATCCTAACAATTCAGAAAAAATCTGTTAAACAATGGTATTTTTCTGTGGAATCGCCAGCATTGTCACTTCACTAAAGGTGGTTGATCGTAATAATTTGGAAAAACTCTTTAGAATAAAGGTATTTTTCTGCAGAACTGTTTGCATCGTCACTTTATTAAAGGTGGTTGATCTTAATAATTTAGTAAAAATCTGTAAAATTATGATATTTCACCCCAAAACGTTTCATGAAAATTTCTGTAAATATAATATTTTTGATCATTATTTGGTTTCCAATGTTTTACTTTAGTTTTATGGTTTTTGTTTGGCAGTAAATTACCGTTTTTTTACAAAACTTATTTTTACAGTGTTTGCAAAGATAAAAGTTAGTTTTTTTTTATTCAATATAACAGTAAAACTGTTATACTAAATATGAAAGGTTAATAAACATAACTCCAAAACCAAACATGAAATCTGTCTAAAAAAGCCTGTAATATTGACTTTATGTGAGTTTACCTGAATTAGGTATTTTGGAAAGGTTCACAAATACAACAATTTGGTTTTACTGGCCTCACATTGGTCACACTCAATAAGACAGTTTTTGAACCTTATCTCCAAAAATACACATGCAAAATTACAAAAAAAATGCCTGAAGAAATGTATCTATGTGAGTTTTACTGGATAAAAAAAACATTTTGTAAGGGTTGCAAAAACAAAAAGAAATGTTTTGTAATGTTAATGTAATTTTAAGGTAAATAAATTTTTTGTAATATTTATGTGTATTTTCACATTCAAGGCGAAAAATATATGTAGCCTCTTAAAAAAGGTTTATGCTCAAACTAACATTTACATTTTTTTCCCTGTAATATGACATATATGAGTGACTGCAAGACATACTTAATCAACAGTCAACAGCCTTACAGATCACACTGACGGTGGCCGTACAAACAACTTTAACAATGTTACAAATATGCGCCACATTGTGGAGCCACATCAAACAAGAATGACAAACACATTTCAGGAGAACATCTTCACCGTAACACAACATTAACACAACAGAAACAATACCCAGAATTCCATGTGTTACAATATACACCCCCACCACATAACCCCGCCCACCTCAACCAACGCACGGAGGGGGGCGGTGATGTTTTGGGGCGCGGGGTTGGGTGGTAGCAGGGGTGTAGCCCGGAAGAGTCAGCGCTGCATGGGCTTGTGGGTATTTGTTATGCTATGTCGTGTTTATGTTTTGTTACAGTGAGGATGTTTTCCTGAAATGTGTTTATCATTCTTGTTCGATGTGGATTCACAGTGTGGTGCATATTTTGTAACAGTGTTAAAGTTGTTTGTACAGCCACCAGCAGTGTGACCTGTGTGGCTGTTGACCAAGTATGTCTTGCAGTCACTATCACATGCATGGCAATACTGTGCACATCACACTCATGAGTAGGCATGCTGATGATTTGGTGAATGAATGTATAAAAAGTCACCCGGCCTGACTTTGGGTCAATCCTACATGAGGGTCAGTAAAATTCTCACAGTGAAATGGTAGGATCAGTAAGTATGTTGCTAGGGTGGGGTAGCCATTCATGCAAGGTGAAACCACTTTGCATCAAGTTCCTGCATCCAGTGGCCCCCCACTAAAGTCAATGAGACACCCCTGATCCTAACTATTCAGAAAAAATCTGTAAAACAATGGTATTTTTCTGAGGAACCGCCAGCATTGTCACTTCACTAAAGGTGGTTGATCGTAATAATTTGGAAAAACTCTTTAGAATAAAGGTATTTTTCTGCAGAACTGTTTGCATCGTCACTTTATTAAAGGTGGTTGATCTTAATAATTTAGTAAAAATCTGTAAAATTATGATATTTCACCCCAAAACGTTTCATGAAAATTTCTGTAAATATAATATTTTTGATCATTATTTGGTTTACAATGTTTTACTTTAGTTTTATGTTTTTTGTTGAATATGAAAGGTTAATAAACATAACTCCAAAACCAAACATGAAATCTGTCTAAAAAAGCCCGTAATGTTGACTTTATGTGAGTTTTACCTGAATTAGGTATTTTGGAAAGGTTCACAAATACAAAAATTTGGTTTTACTTGCCTCACATTGGTCACACTCAATAAGACAGTTTTTGAACCCTATCTCCAAAAATACACATGCAAAATTACAAAAAAATGCCTGAAGTAATGTATCTTTGCGAGTTTTACTGGATAAAAAAAATATTTTTTGTAAGGGTTGCAAAAACAAAAAGAAATGTTTTACCCAATTTGACAGTAATGTACTTAAAATCCTGAGATAATGCAAAAAGAGCAAATTTTTTTCCAGAAAATTATGAAAGAAAATTGAATTCTGAGGAAAGCCTTTTATGTGAAGGCCTCATTGGAGAGGAAGAACTTGTGGAAGCTGTTAAATCTTTTCATCCAGGGAAAACCCCAGGATTAGATGGAATACCTATTGAGGTTTATCAAGTATTTTATGAAGAGATTAAGAAACCATTGCTTTCTAGTTTTAATTACTCATATAAAATAGGTTATTTGTCTAACACTCAAACAGAAGGTATTATTTCTTTATTGTTGAAACAGGAAATAAATGGTCAGTATAAAGACCCAGTTTATCTTAAAAATTGGAGACCAATAACACTTCAATGTTATGATGCTAAAATACTGGCAAAATGTTTGGCTACACGACTTAAGTCTGTTTTGTCAAATATTATTCACCAAGATCAATCAGGTTTCCTACAAGGAAGAAACATAGGAAATAATATTAGACAGTTATTAGAAATTATTGAAAATTATAATATGGAGAATAAAAGAGGCTTAATTTTTGTAGCCGACCTGGAGAAGGCTTTTGACAAAATTAGCTTAGATTTTATTTGTAAAAGCTTAGTTTTTTTCAATTTTGGCAACTCTCTATTACATTGGATCAAGACACTATATAATACAACTAACTGTAAAATTATCAATAATGGATACATCTCTGGGACAATACCTCTATTAAGAGGTCTAAAACAAGGGTGCCCTTTGTCTCCATACCTATTTATTATTGCTATGGAAATATTGGCGATTAAAGTTAGATTGAATCGAAATATTGAAGGGCTCTGCAATAATAATATTGAAAGTAAAATAACAATGTACGCAGACGATACAAGCTTCTTTATCAGCCCCAATCCTCATTGTTTGCGGAACCTCCTTGATCTTTTGGATATATTTTCACAGCAATCTGGGTTTAAGCTTAATTATGATAATGTAAAATTTTAAGGATCGGAAATCTAAAGGGAACATCCTTCCGAATGGAATGCAAAGTGCCTGTTTTGTGGACAGATGGACCTGTTAACATACTTGGTGTTGTTGTACCAGAGAATCTGGAAGATCTATGCTCAGTAAATTATGATAATCGACTAAGAAAGCTGGACAAAATTATGCAACTATGGAAAGGGAAATCCTTAACCTTATATGGTAAAATATCTATTGTCAACTCGTTAATTATTCCTCAGTTTATTTTTTTGTTTTTGTCATTACCAGCTCCATCACAAAACTTCTTTAAGGTTTATGAACGGAGGGTCTTTGATTTTGTCTGGGACGGCAAACCAGAAAAGATTAAAAGAAAGGTTTTGTACAATGAGTATGAATATGGGGGCCTAAAACTTCTCAACCTCGAAGCTATGTGTCTCTCTTTAAAAGCATCAATTGTTCCAAAGATGTACTTAAATACTGAGTGGTACACAAGTGTCCTGTTGGACAGAAAACATGTAATGTATCAAAGAAAATTGTATCCTTTTTTACAAGTGATCCCCTCCCATTATTCTTATGTAGAGAATCTGCTGGGAAACATGGAGGGGTTCATAAAGGAAACAATCCACTCATGGTGGTGTTTTCAATTTCATGTGCCAAAAAAAAGAGATGATATTTTGCAGCAGATAATATGGATGAACTCTAATATTTTAATAGATGGAAAGCCTTTCTTTTGGAAAAATATGTTTGAAAGAGGAATAATTTTTGTCAATGATATGATCAATGAGAATGGTAAAATTATGAAGTATGATGAATTTAGAACTATGTATGGTGATGCTTGTTCAAGCTTTTCTTTTAATCAACTAACTGGAGTAATTAGGAAAAGATGGAAACAAATAATTAATTATGGAACTACTAAATTACTAGTGTGGGTTCACAGTGTGGTGCATATTTGTAACAGTGTTAAAGTTGTTTGTACAGCCACCGTCAGTGTGACCTGTGTGGCTGTTGACCAAGTATATCTTGCAGTCACTTTTCAAATGAATGAAGAAACCGTGCTCGTCACATGCCTCAATTGGCACGCTGATGATTTGATGAATGAGCGTTCAATAAAACCCACCACTGTATTACGTGTCGTATTCGCCCGGCCAAACTTTGAGTCAACCCTACAGGAGGGTCAGTGAAATTCTCGTGGTGAAATGATAGGAATGGTAAGTATGTAGCTAGGGTGGGATAGCCATTCATGCAAGGTTAACCCACTTTGTATCAATCTCCTGCATCCAGTGGCCCCCCGCTAAAGTCAATGAGACACCCCTGATCCTAACAATTCAGAAAAAATCTGTTAAACAATGGTATTTTTCTGTGGAACCGCCAGCATTGTCACTTCACTAAAGGTGGTTGATCGTAATAATTTGGAAAAACTCTGAAGAATAAAGGTTTTTTTTTCTGCGGAACTGTTTGCATCGTCATTTTATTACTGTCAAATGTAGTAAAAAAATACTTTTTTTTTTTGCAAACCTTACCTAATATTTTTTTTCAGGAACACTCTCAAAGATACATTTCTTCAGGCATTATTAGACATTTTGCATTTCTACTTTTGGAGTTATGTTTCAAAATTGTCATTATGAGTGTGACCAATATGAGGCCGGTAAAACCCAATTTTTGTATGTGTGAACCTTTCCAAAATACCTGATTCTGCTAAAACTCATAAATTCAATATTACAGGCTTTTTTTAGGAAGATTTAATGTTTGGTTTTGGAGTGATGATTTTAAACCTTTCATATTTAGTATGACAGTTATACTGTTATATTTAATAAAAAAAACTAACTTGTGTCTTTGTTAACCTTACAAAAGATAATTTTTCTAGTACAACTAACGAAAATTCATATCTCTAGTCATTATTAGCCATTTTGCATGTGTTATTTGGAAGTTATGTTTGAATACAATTTTATTGCTTTTTTTCGCATTATCTCAGAATTCAAAGAACATTATCGTCATATTGAGTAAAAAAATACATTTTGCATTTGCAACATTTAAAAAAGCACATGTTTCGAGTAATACTCACAAACATGCATTATTTCAGGCATTAATAGTCATTTTTCATGTGTGGTCTAGGAATTATGTTTAAATAACTGTCATATTTAGTGTTACAGTACACATTCATATTGAGTAAAACCTAAATTTTGTACTTTCAAACCATAGAAAAACAAGTGTATCTAGTACAACTCACATTTATTGAATATCACAGGCATTTTTAGACATTTTGCACGTTTGGATTGGGAATTATGTTGGAATACATTTTTATTGCTTTTTTTCGTATTATCTCAGGATTCTAAGTAATTTACTGTCAAATTTAGTAAAAAAAAAATACTTTTTGTTTATTCAAACCTTACCAAATGTTTTTTTTTTCAGGAAAACTCTTAAAGATACATTTCTTCAGGCATTATTAGACATTTTGCATGCATATTTTTGGAGAAATGTTTCAAAATTGTCATTTTGAGTGTGATCAATATGAGGCCAGTAAAACCTACTTTTTGTATTTGTGAACTTTTCCAAAATGACTGATTCTTCTAAAACTCACATAAATTCAATATTACAGACTTTTTTTAGAGAAATTTCTTATATGGTTTTGGAGTTAAGATTATAAACCTTTCATATTTAGTATGACAGTTACACTGTTATATTGAATACAAAAACTAACTTGTGTCTTTGTGAACCTCACAAAAGATCATTTTTCTAGTACAACTAACGAAAATACATGTCTCTAGGCATTATTAGCCATTTTGCAAGTGTTTTATAGAAGTTATGTTTGGAAAAATTGTTATTGCTTTTTTGCATTATCTTAGGATTCTAAGAACATTATAGTCATATTGAGTAGAACAACAATTTTTCGCATTGCAAAGATTTAAAAAAACAATCGTTTCGAGTAAAACTCCCAAAGATGCATTATTTCAGGCATTATTAGCCATTTTTCATGTGTGGTGTAGGAGTTATGTTTAAGTAACTGTCATATTGAGTGTTACAGTATACAGTCATATTGAATAAAACCTATTTTTTGTATTTGCAAACCATAGAAAAGCAACTGTATCTAGTAAAACTCACATGGATTCAATATCACAGGCATTTTTACACAATTTGCACGTTTGGATTAGGAATTGTGTTGGAATACATTTTTATTGCTCTTTTTGCATTATCTCAGGATTTTAAGTACATTACTGTCAAATTGGGTAAAACATTTCTTTTTGTTTTTGCAAACCTTACAAACTGTTTTTTTTTCAGTAAAACTCACAAATATACATTTCTTCAGGCATTTTTTTGTAATTTTTTATGTGTATTTTTGGAGATAAGGTTCAAAAACTGTCTTATTGAGTGTGACCAATGTGAGGCCAGTAAAACCAAATTTTTGTATTTGTGAACCTTTCCAAAATACCTAATTCAGGAAAAACTCACATAAAGTCAATATTACAGGCTTTTTTAGACAGATTTCATGTTTGGTTTTGCAGTTATGTTTATGAACCTTTCATATTTAGTATGACAGTAATACTGTTATATCGAATAAAAAAAACACACTTGTATCTTTGAAAACACTGTAAAAATAAATTTTGTAAAAAAACGGTCATTTACTGGCAGCTACGGCTGCCAAACAAAAACCATAAAATTAAAGTAAAACATTGTAAACCAAATAATGATCAAAAACATTATATTTACAGAAATTTTCATGAAATGTTTTGGGGAGAAATATCGTAATTTTACAGATTTTTACAAAATTATTAAGATCAACCACCTTTAATAAAGTGACGATGCAAACAGTTCTGCAGAAAAATACCTTTATTCTAAAGAGTTTTTCCAAATTATTACGATCAATCACCTTTAGTGAAGTGACAATGCTGGCGGTTCCACAGAAAAATACCATTGTTTAACAGATTTTTTCTGAATTGTTAGGATCAGGGGTGTCTCATTGACTTTAGCGGTGGGCCACTGGATGCAGGAAATTGATACAAAGTGGGTTAACCTTGCATGAATCGCTATCCCAACCTAGCAACGTACTTACCAATTCCACCATTTCATCCCGAGAATTTCACTACCCTCATATAGGATTGACTCAAAGCTTGGCCGGGCGAATACGACAAGTAGTACCGCGGTGGGCTTTTTTGTACGCTCATTTACCAAATCATAAGCGTGCCAATTGAGGCATGTGATGTGCACGGTATTGTTGTGCATATGATAGTGACTGCAAGATATACTTGGTCAACAGCCACACAGGTCACACTGATGGTGGCTGCACAAACAACTTTAACACTGTTACAAATATGCACCACACTGTGAACCCACATTGAACAAGAATGATAAACACATTTCAGGAAAACATCCTCACTGTAATAAAACATAAACACAACATAACAAAAACCCACAAAACCATGCAGCGCTATCTCTTCCGGGGTACATCCCCGCTACCACCCAACACCGCGCCCCAAAACATCACCGCCCCCCTCCGTGCATTGGTTGAGGTGGGCGGGTTTAGGTGGTGGGGGTGTGTATTGTAACACATGGAATTCTGGGTATTGTTTCTGTTGTGTTAATGTTGTGTTACGGTGAAGATGTTCTCCTGAAATGTGTTTGTCATTCTTGTTTGATGTGGCTCTACAGTGTGGCTCGTATTTGTAACATTGTTAAAGTCGTTTGTACAGAAAAATACCATTGTTTTACAGATTTATTCTGAATTGTTAGGATCAGGGGTGTCTCATTGACTTTTGCGGGGGGCCACTGGATGCAGGAACTTGATGCAAAGTGGATTCACCTTGCATGAATGGCTACCCCACCCTTGCAACATACTTAACGATCCTACCATTTCACTGTGAGAATTTTACTGACCCTCATGTAGGATTGACCCAAAGTCTGGCCGGTTGACTTTTTATACGCTCATTCACCAAATCATCAGTATGCCTACTGATGAGTGTGATGTGCATGGTATTGTCATGCACGTGATAGTGACTGCAAAAAATACTTGGTCAACAGCCACACAGGTCACAATGCTGGTGGCTGTACAAACAACTTTAACACTGTTACAAAATATGCACCACACTGTGAATCCACATCGAACAAGAATGATAAACACATTTCAGGAAAACATCCTCACTGTAACAAAACATAAACACAACATAACATAACAAATACCCACAAGCCCATGCAGCGCTGACTCTTCCGGGCTACACCCCTGGGCTACCACCCAACCCCGCGCCCCAAAACATCACCGCCCCCCTCCATGCGTTGGTTGAGGTGGGCGGGGTTAGGTGGTGGGGGTGTATATTGTAACAAATGGAATTCTGGGTTTTGTTTTTGTTGTGTTAATGTTGTGTTACGGTGAAGATGTTCTCCTGAAATGTGTTTGTCATTCTTGTTTGATGTGGCTCCACAATGTGGCGCATATTTGTAACATTGTTAAAGTTGTTTGTACGGCCACCGTCAGTGTGATTTGTAAGGCTGTTGACTGTTGATTAAGTATGTCTTGCAGTCACTCATGTATGTCATATTACAGGGAAAAAATGTAAATGTTAGTTTGAGCATAAACCTTTTATAAGAGGCTACATATATTGTTCGCCTTGAATGTGAAAATACACATAAATATTACAAAAAATTAATTGACCTTAAAATTACATTAACATTACAAAACATTTCTTTTTGTTTTTGCAAACCTTACAAAATGTTTGTTTTCCAGTAAAACTCACAAAGATACATTTCTTCAGGCATTTTTTTGTAATTTTGCATGTGTATTTTTGGAGATATGGTTCAAAAACTGTCTTATTCAGTGTGACCAATGTGTGGCCAGTAAAACCAAATGTTTGTATTTGTGAACCTTTCCAAAATACTTAATTCAGGTAAAACTCACATAAAGTCTATATTACAGGCTTTTTTAGACAGATTTCATGTTTGGTTTTGGAGTTATGTTTATGAACCTTTCATATTTAGTATGACAGTTATACTGTTATAATAAATAAAATAAAAAATTGTATCTTTGCAAACACTGTAAAAATAAATTCTGTAAAGAAAACGGTCATTTACTGGCAGCTACGGCTGCCAAACAAAAACCATAAAATTAAAGTAAAACATTGTAAACCAAATAATGATCAAAAACATTATATTTACAGAAATTTTCATGAAACGTTTCGGGGAGATATATCGTAATTTTACAGATTTTTACTAAATTATTAAGATCAACCACCATTAATAAAATGACGATGCAAACAGTTCCGCAGAAAAAAAAAACCTTTATTCTTCAGAGTTTTTCCAAATTATTACGATCGACCACCTTTAGTGAAGTTACAATGCTGGCGGTTCCACAGAAAAATACCATTGTTTAACAGATTTTTTCTGAATTGTTAGGATCAGGGGTGTCTCATTGACTTTAGCGGGGGGGCCACTGGATGCAGGAAATTGATACAAAGTGGGTTAACCTTGCATGAATGGCTATCCCACCCTAGCTACATACTTACCATTCCTATCATTTCACCACGAGAATTTCACTGACCCTCCTGTAGGGCTGACTCAAAGTTTGGCCGGGCGAATATGACACGTAATACAGTGGTGGGTTTTGTTGAACGCTCAGTCATCAAATCATCAGCGTGCCAATTGAGGCATGTGACGAGCACGGTTTCTTCATTCATTTGAAAAGTGACTGCAAGATATACTTGGTCAACAGCCACACAGGTCACACTGACGGTGGCTGTACAAACAACTTTAACACTGTTACAAATATGCACCACACTGTGAACCCACATCGAACAAGGATGATAAACACATTTCAGGAAAACATCCTCACTGTAATAAAACATAAACACAACCCCGTGCCCCAAAACATCACCGCCCCCCCTCCGTGCGTTGGTTGAGCTGGGCGGGGTTAGGTGGTGGGGGTGTATATTGTAACACATGGAATTCTAGGAATTGTTTCTGTTGTGTTAATGTTGTGTTACGGTGACGATGTTCTCCTGAAATGTGTTTGTCAGTCTTGTTTGATGTGGCTCCACAGTGTGGCGCATATTTGTAACATTGTTAAAGTTGTTTGTACGGCCACTGTCAGTGTGATCTGTATGGCTGTTGACTGTTGATTAAGAATCTCTTGCAGTATTTCATGGACATCATATTATAGTTTGAGCATACACCTTTTATAAGAGGCTACATATATTTTTCGACTTGAATGTGAAAATACACATACATATTGAAAAAATTTGATTTACCTTAAAATTACATATAAAACTGTTAGATTGTTAGAATGAACAAATACTTTTATATAAAAAGCTACATATTTAATTAAAGTTAATTACTGTAATTTTACATGAAATTGAAAGTAATTTGAGAAAACAGAAAATAATATGTATAAATAATTTGGTATTTTTCTGTAAAAAAAAAGGAATATACATAGTTTGTCTACTGGCATATCACTTAAAATAACAGGCGTTTTTTTATTTACAGATAATGTCTTCAATTCTACAGATTTATAACCTATTTAAAAAAATTGAAAAATTATAGTAGAAATTTAGAGTAAACTAACCATACAAATAGGATTTTGTTTTCCCAGTGAACCCTACAAAAGATAATTTTTCTACTACAACTAACTAAGATACACATCTCTAGGAATTATTAGCCGTTTTGCATGTGTTGTTTAAAAGTTATGTTTGAAAACTTTTGTATTGCTTTTTCGCATTATCTCAGGATTCTAAGAACAATATAGTCATATCGAGTAAAAAATACTTTTTGCATTTGCAAGATTTAAAAAAGCATATGTTCCGAGTAAAACTCCCAAAGATGCATTATTTCAGGCATTATTAGCCATTTTTCATGTGTGGTGTAGGAGTTATGTTTAAATAACTGTCATATTGAGTGTTACAGTATAGAGTCATATTGAGTAAAACCTAAATTTTGTATTTGCAAACCATAGAAAAACAACTGTACTATAGTAAAACTCACATGTATTCAATATCACAGGCATTTTTAGACATTTTGCACGTTTGGATTAGGAATTATGTTGGAATACATTTTTATTGCTTTTTTCGCATTATCTCAGGATTCTAAGTACATTACTGTCAAATTGAGTAAAAAATTATTTTTTGTTTTTGCAAACCCTACCAAATGTTTTTTTTTTCAGGAAAACTCTAAAAGATGCATTTCTTTAGGCATTATTAGACATTTTAGATTTCTACTTTTGGAGTTATGTTTCAAAAACGGTCATTTTGAGTACCACCAATATGAGGCCAGTAAAACCTAATTTTTGTATTTGTGAACCTTTCCAAAATACCTGAATCTGGTAAAACTCACATACATTCAATATTACAGGCTTTTTCTTTAGACAAATTGTGTTTACTTTTGGAGTTATGATTATAAACCTTTCATATTTAGTATGACAGTTATAATGTTATATTGAATAAAAAAAACTTGTGTCTTTGCAAACCTTACAAAAGATCATTTTTCTTGTACAAATAACAAAAAAACATATCTGTAGTCATTATTAGCCATTTTGCATGTGTTGTTTAGAAGTTATGTTTGAATACATTTTTATTGCTTTTTTTCGCATTGTCAGGATTGTAAGACTATTATAGTCATATTGAGTAAAAAAATACTTTTTGCATTTGCAAAATTTTAAAAAGCATATGTTTCGTATAAAACTCCCAAAGATAAATTTATTCAGGCATTATTAGCCATTTTTCATGTGTGGTGTAGGAGTTATGTTTAAATAACTGTAATATTGTGTGTTACAGTATACAGTCATATTGAGTAAAACCTCAATTGTGTATTTGCAAACCATAGAAAAAACTGTATCTAGTAAAACTCACATGTATTCAATATCACAGGCATTTTTAGACATTTTTCACGTTTGGATTAGGAATTATGTAGGAATACATTTGTATTGCTTTTTTCGCATTATCTCAGGATTCTAAGTACATTACTGTCAAATTGAGTAACAAATCAAATTTTGTTTTTGCAAACCTTACCAAATGTTTTTTTTTTCAGGAAAACTCCCGAAGATGCATTTCTTCAGGCATTATTTGACATTTTGCATGTGTATTTTTGGAGTTATGTTTCAAAAACTGTCATTTTGAGTGTGACCAATATGAGGCCAGTAAAATCTAATATTTGTATTTGTCAACCTTTCCAAAATACCTGATTCTTGTAAAACTTACATAAATTCAATATTAAAGGCTTTTTAAGACAAATTTCACATTTGGTTATGGAGTGATGATTATAAACTTTTCATATTTAGTATGACAGTTACACTGTTATATTCAATAAAAAAAACTAACTTGTGTCTTTGCAAACCTTACAAAAGATCATGTTTCGAGTACAACTAACCAAAATACATATCTCTAGGCATTATTAGCCATTTTGCACGTGTTGTTTAGAAGTTATGTTTGAATACATTTTTATTGCTTTTTTCGCATTATCTCAGGATTGTAAGACTATTATAGTCAAATTGAGTAAAAAACTACTTTTTTCGCTAGCATGATTTAAAAAAGCATATGTTTCGAGTAAAACTCCCAAAGATGGATTATTTCAGGCATTATTAGCCATTTTGCATGTGTTGTTTAGAAGTTATGTTTGAATAACTTTCATATTGAGTGTTACAGTGTACAGTCACATTGAGTAAACCCTCATTTTTGTATTTGCAAACCATAGAAAAACAACTGTATCTAGTAAAACTCACATGTATTCAATATCACAGGCATTTTTAGACATTTTGCACGTTTGGATTAGGAATTATGTTGGAATACATTTTTATTGCTTTTTTCGCATTATCTCAGGATTCTAAGTACATTACTGTCAAATTGAGTAACACATCAAATTTTGTTTTTGCAAACCTTACCAAATGTTTTTTTTTTCAGGAAAACTCTTGAAGATGCATTTCTTCAGGCATTATTAGACATTTTGCATGTGTATTTTTGGAGTTATGTTTCAAAAACTGTCATTTTGAGTGTGACCAATATGAGGCCAGTAAAATCTAATATTTGTATTTGTGATTCTTTCCAAAATACCTGATTCTGGTAGAACTTACATACATTCAATATTAAAGGCTTTTCAAGACAAATTTCATATTTGGTTTTGGAGTTATGATTATAAACCTTTCATATTTAGTATGACAGTTACACTGTTATATTGAATAAAAAAACAAATTTTTGTCTTTGCAAACCTTACAAAAGATCATTTTTCTAGTACAACTAACAAAAAAACATATATCTGGGCATTATTAGCCATTTTGCATGTGTTGTTTAGAAGTTGTTTGAATACATTTTTATTGCTTTTTTTGCATTATCTCAGGATTGTAAGACTATTATAGTCGTATTGAGTAAAAAACTACTTTTTGCATTTGCAAGATTTAAAAAAGCATATGTTTCTAGTAAAACTCCCCAACATGCATTATTTCAGGCATTATTAGCCATTTTTCATGTGTGGTGTAGGAGTTATGTTTAAATAACTTTCATATTGAGTGTTACAGTGTACAGTCACATTGAGTAAACCCTCATTTTTGTATTTGCAAACCATAGAAAAACAACTGTATCTAGTAAAACTCACATGTATTCAATATCACAGGCATTTTTAGACATTTTGCACGTTTGGATTAGGAATTATGTTGGAATACATTTTTATTGCTTTTTTCGCATTATCTCAGGATTCTAAGTACATTACTGTCAAATTGAGTAACAAATCAAATTTTGTTTTTGCAAACCTTACCAAATGTTTTTTTTTTTTCAGGAAAACTCTTGAAGATGCATTTCTTCAGGCATTATTAGACATTTTGCATGTGTATTTTTGGAGTAATGTTTCAAAAACTGTCATTTTGAGTGTGACCAATATGAGGCCAGTAAAATCTAATATTTGTATTTGTGAACCTTTCCAAAATACCTGATTCTGCTAAAACTTACATAAATTCAATATTAAAGGCTTTTTAAGACAAATTTCATATTTGGTTTTGGAGTTATGATTATAAACCTTTCATATTTAGTATGACAGTTACAGTGTTATATTGAATAAAAAAACAAACTTGTGTCTTTGCAAACCTTACTAAAGATCATTTTTCTATTAAAACTAACAAAAAAAAACTTATCTCTAGGCATTATTAGCCATTTTGCATGTGTTGTTTAGAAGTTGTGTTTGAATACATTTTTATTGCTTTTTTCGCATTATCTCAGGATTCTAAGACTATTATAGTCATATTGAGTAAAAAACTACTTTTTGCATTTGCAACATTTAAAAAAGCACATGTTTCTAGTAAAACTCCCAAAGCTGCATTATTTCAGGCATTATTAGCCATTTTTAATGTGTGGTGTAGGAGTTATGTTTAAATAACTGTCATATTGAGTGTTACAGTATACAGTCATATTGATTAAAACCTCATTTTTGTATTTGAAAACCATTGAAAAACAACTGTATCTAGTAAAACTCACACGTATTCAATATCACAGGCATTTTTAGACATTTTGCACGTTTGGATTAGGAATTATGTTGGAATACATTTTTATTGCTTTTTTCGCATTATCTCAGGATTCTAAGTACATTACTGTCAAATTGAGTAACAAATAAAATTTTGTTTGTGCAAACCTTACCAAATGTTTTTTTTCTGGAAAACTCTTGAAGATGCATTTCTTCAGGCATTATTAGACTATTTGCATGTGTATTTTTGGAGTTATGTTTCAAAAAATGTAATTTTGAGTGTGACCAATATGAGGCCAGTAAAATCTAATATTTGTATTTGTCAACCTTTCCAAAATACCTGATTCTGCTAAAACTTACATAAATTCAATATTAAAGGCTTTTTAAGACAAATTTCATATTTGGTTTTGGAGTTATGATTATAAACCTTTCATATTTAGTATGACAGTTACACTGTTATATTGAATAAAAAAACAAATTTGTGTCTTTGCAAACCTTACAAAAGATCATTTTTCTAGTAAAACTAACAAAAAAACATATCTCTGGGCATTATTAGCCATTTTGCATGTGTTGTTTAGAAGTTATGTTTGAATACATTTTTATTGCATTTTTCGCATTATCTCAGGATTCTAAGACTATTATTGTCATATTGAGTAAAAAACTACTTTTTGCATTTGCAAAATTCAAAAAAGCATATGTTTCGAGTAAAACTCCCAAAGATGCATTATTTCAGGCATTATTAGCCATTTTTCATGTGTGGTGTAGGAGTTATGTTTAAATAACTGTCATATTGAGTGTTACAGTGTACAGTCATATTGAGTAAAACCTCATTTTTGTATTTGCAAACCATAGAAAAACAATTGTATCTAGTAAAACTCACATGTATTCAATATCACAGGCATTTTTAGACATTTTGCACGTTTGGATTAGGAATTATGTTGGAATACATTTTTATTGCTTTTTTCGCATTATCTCGGGATTCTAAGTACATTACTGTCAAATTGAGTAACAAATCACATTTTGTTTTTGCAAACCTTACCAAATGTTTTTTTTTTTCAGGAAAACTCTTGAAGATGCATTTCTTCAGGCATTATTAGACATTTTGCATGTGTATTTTTGGAGTAATGTTTCAAAAACTGTCATTTTGAGTGTGACCAATATGAGGCCAGTAAAATCTAATATTTGTATTTGTGATTCTTTCCAAAATACCTGATTCTGGTAGAATTTACATAAATTCAATATTAAAGGCTTTTTAAGACAAATGTCATATTTGGTTTTGGAGTTATGATTATAAACCTTTCATATTTAGTATGACGGTTACACTGTTATATTGAATAAAAAAATACTTTGTGTCTTTGCAAACCTTACAAAAGATCATTTTTCTTGTACAACTAACAAAAAAACATATCTCTGGGCATTATTAGCCATTTTGCATGTGTTGTTTAGAAGTTATGTTTGAATACATTTTTATTGCTTTTTTCGCATTATCTCAGGATTCTAAGACTATTATAGTCATATTGAGTAAAAAACTACTTTTTGCATTTGCAAGATTTAAAAAAGCATATGTTTCGAGTAAAACTCCCAAAGATGCATTATTTCAGGCATTATTAGCCATTTTTAATGTGTGGTGTAGGAGTTATGTTTAAATAACTGTCATATTGAGTGTTACAGTATACAGTTATATTGATTAAAACCTCATTTTTGTATTTGCAAACCATAGAAAAACAACTGTATCTAGTAAAACTCACATGTATTCAATATCACAGGCATTTTTAGACATTTTGCACGTTTTGATTAGGAATTATGTTGGAATACATTTTTATTGCTTTTTTCGCATTATCTCAGGATTCTAAGTACATTACTGTCAAATTGAGTAACAAATCAAATTTTGTTTTTGCAAACCTTACCAAATGTTTTTTTTCTGGAAAACTCACGAAGATGCATTTCTTCAGGCATTATTAGACTATTTGCATGTGTATTTTTGGAGTTATTTTTCAAAAAATGTCATTTTGAGTGTGACCAATATGAGGCCAGTAAAATCTAATATTTGTATTTGTGAACCTTTCCAAAATACCTGATTCTGCTAAAACTTACATAAATTCAATATTAAAGGCTTTTTAAGACAAATTTCATATTTGGTTTTGGAGTTATGATTATAAACCTTTCATATTTAGTATGACAGTTACAGTGTTATATTGAATAAAAAAACAAACTTGTGTCTTTGCAAACCTTACTAAAGATCATTTTTCTAGTAAGACTAACCAAAAAACTTATCTCTAGGCATTATTAGCCATTTTGCATGTGTTGTTTAGAAGTTATGTTTGAATACATTTTTATTGCTTTTTTCGCATTATCTCAGGATTCTAAGACTATTATAGTCATATTGAGTAAAAAACTACTTTTTGCATTTGCAAGATTTAAAAAAGCATATGTTTTTAGTAAAACTCCCAAAGATGCATTATTTCAGGCATTATTAGCCATTTTTAATGTGTGGTGTAGGAGTTATGTTCAAATAACTGTCATATTGAGTGTTACAGTATACAGTCATATTGATTAAAACCTCATTTTTGTATTTGCAAACCATAGAAAAACAACTGTATCTAGTAAAACTCACATGTATTCAATATCACAGGCATTTTTAGACATTTTGCACGTTTGGATTAGGAATTATGTTGGAATACATTTTTATTGCTTTTTTCGCATTATCTCAGGATTCTAAGTACATTACTGTCAAATTCAGTAACAAATCAAATTTTGTTTTTGCAAACCTTACCAAATGTTTTTTTTCTGGAAAACTCTCGAAGATGCATTTCTTCAGGCATTACTAGACTATTTGCATGTGTATTTTTGGAGTTATGTTTCAAAAAATGTCATTTTGAGTGTGACCAATATGAGGCCAGTAAAATCTAATATTTGTATTTGTCAACCTTTCCAAAATACCTGATTCTGCTAAAACTTACATAAATTCAATATTAAAGGCTTTTTAAGACAAATTTCATATTTGGTTTTGGAGTTATGATTATAAACCTTTCATATGTAGTATGACAGTTACACTGTTATATTGAATAAAAAAACAAATTTTTGTCTTTGCAAACCTTACAAAAGATCATTTTTCTAGTACAACTAACAAAAAAACATATATCTGGGCATTATTAGCCATTTTGCATCTGTTGTTTAGAAGTTGTTTGAATACATTTTTATTGCTTTTTTCGCATTATCTCAGGATTGTAAGACTATTATAGTCGTATTGAGTAAAAAACTACTTTTTGCATTTGCAAGATTTAAAAAAGCATATGTTTCGAGTAAAACTCCCAAAGATGCATTATTTCAGGCATTATTAGCCATTTTTCATGTGTGGTGTAGGAGTTATGTTTAAATAACTGTCATATTGAGTGTTACAGTGTTCAGTCATATTGAGTAAAACCTCATTTTTGTATTTGCAAACCATAGAAAAACAACTGTATCTAGTAAAACTCACATGTATTCAATATCACAGGCATTTTTAGACATTTTGCACGTTTGGATTAGGAATTATGTTGGAATACATTTTTATTGCTTTTTTCGCATTATCTCAGGATTCTAAGTACATTACTGTCAAATTGAGTAACAAATCAAATTTTGTTTTTGCAAACCTTACCAAATGTTTTTTTTCTGGAAAACTCTCGAAGATGCATTTCTTCAGGCATTATTAGACTATTTGTATGTGTATTTTTGGAGTTATGTTTCAAAAAATGTCATTTTGAGTGTGACCAATATGAGGCCAGTAAAATCTAGTATTTGTATTTGTCAACCTTTCCAAAATACCTGATTCTGCTAAAACTTACATAAATTCAATATTAAAGGCTTTTTAAGACAAATTTCATATTTGGTTTTGGAGTTATGATTATAAACATTTCATATTTAGTATGACAGTTACACTGTTATATTGAATAAAAAAACTAATTTGTGTCTTTGCAAACCTTACAAAAGATCATTTTTCTAGTAAAACTAACAAAAAAACATATCTCTGGGCATTATTAGCCATTTTGCATGTGTTGTTTAGAAGTTATGTTTGAATACATTTTTATTGCTTTTTTCGCATTATCTCAGGATTCTAAGACTATTATAGTCATATTGAGTAAAAAACTACTTTTTGCATTAGCAAGATTTAAAAAAGCATATGTTTCGAGTAAAACTCCCAAAGATGCATTATTTCAGGCATTATTAGCCATTTTTCATGTGTGGTGTAGGAGTTATGTTTAAATAACTGTCATATTGAGTGTTACAGTGTATAGTCACATTGAGTAAAACCTCATTTTTTTATTTGCAAACCATAAAAAAACAACTGTATCTAGTAAAACTCACATGTATTCAATATCACAGGCATTTTTAGACATTTTGCACGTTTGGATTAGGAATTATGTTGGAATACATTTTTATTGCTTTTATCGCATTATCTCAGGATTCTAAGTACATTACTGTCAAATTGAGTAACAAATCAAATTTTGTTTTTGCAAACCTTACCAAATGTTTTTTTTTTTCAGGAAAACTCTTGAAGATGCATTTCTTCAGGCATTATTAGACATTTTGCATGTGTATTTTTGGAGTTATGTTTCAAAAACTGTCATTTTGAGTGTGACCAATATGAGGCCAGTAAAATCTAATATTTGTATTTGTGATTCTTTCCAAAATACCTAATTCTGCTAGTTGTACTAGAAAAATGATCTTTTGTAAGGTTTGCAAAGCCACAAGTTAGTTTTTTTTATTCAATATAGCACTGTAACTGTCATACTAAATATGAAAGGTTTATAATCATAACTCCAAAACCAAATATGAAATGTGTCTTAAAAAGCCTTTAATATTGAATGTATGTAAGTTTTAGCAGAGTCAGGTATTTTGGAAAGGTTGACAAATACAAATATTAGATTTTACTGGCCTCATATTGGTCACACTCAAAATGACATTTTTTGAAACATAACTCCAAAAATACACATGCAAATAGTCTAATAATGCCTGAAGAAATGCATCTTCGAGAGTTTTCCAGAAAAAAAAACATTTGGTAAGGTTTGCAAAAACAAAATTTGATTTTTTACTCAATTTGACAGTAATGTACTTAGAATCCTGAGATAATGCGAAAAAAGCAATAAAAATGTATTCCAACATAATTCCTAATCCAAACGTGCAAAATGTCTAAAAATGCCTGTGATATTGAATACATGTGAGTTTTACTAGATACAGTTGTTTTTCTATGGTTTACAAATACAAAAATGAGGTTTTACTCAATGTGACTGTACACTGTAACACTCAATATGACAGTTATTTAAACATAACTCCTACACCACACATGAAAAATGGCTAATAATGCCTGAAATAATGCAGCTTTGGGAGTTTTACTAGAAACATATGCTTTTTTAAATCTTGCAAATGCAAAAAGTAGTTTTTTATTCAATATGACTATGATAGTCTTAGAATCCTGAGATAGTGCGAAAAAAGCAATAAAAATGTATTCAAACATAACTTCTAAACAACACATACAAAATGGCTAATAATGCCTAGAGATATGTTTTTTTGTTAGTTGTACTAGAAAAATTATCTTTTGTAAGGTTTGCAAAGACACAAGTTAGTTTTTTTATTCAATATAACACTGTAACTGTCATACTAAATATGAAAGGTTTATAATCATAACTCCAAAACCAAATATGAAATTTGTCTTAAAAAGCCTTTAATATTGAATTTATGTAAGTTTTAGCAGAATCAGGTATTTTGGAAAGGTTCACAAATACAAATATTAGATTTTACTGGCCTCATATTGGTCACACTCAAAATTACATTTTTTGAAACATAACTCCAAAAATACACATGCAAAATATCTAATAATGCCTGAAGAAATGCATCTTCAAGAGTTTTCCTGAAAAAAAAAACATTTGGTAAGGTTTGCAAAAACAAAATTTGATTTGTTACTCAATTTGACAGTAATGTACTTAGAATCCTGAGATAATGCGAAAAAAGCAATAAAAATGTATTCCAACATAATTCCTAATCCAAACGTGCAAAATGTCTAAAAATGCTTGTGATATTCAATACATGTGAGTTTTACTAGATGCAGTTGTTTTTCAATGGTTTGCAAATACAAAAATGAGGTTTTACTCAATATGAATGTATACTGTAACACTCAATATGACAGTTATTTAAACATAACTCCTACACCACACATTAAAAATGGCTAATAATGCCTGAAATAATGCAGCTTTGGGAGTTTTACTAGAAACATATGTTTTTTTAAATCTTGCAAATGCAAAAAGTAGTTTTTTACTCAATATGACTATAATAGTCTTAGAATCCTGAGATAATGCGAAAAAAGCAATAAAAATGTATTCAAACATAACTTCTAAACAACACATGCAAAATGGCTGATAATGCCTAGAGATAAGTTTTTTTGTTAGTTGTACTAGAAAAATTTTCTTTTGTAAGGTTTGCAAAGACACAAGTTAGTTTTTTTATTCAATATAACACTGTAACTGTCATACTAAATATGAAAGGTTTATAATCATAACTCCAAAACCAAATATGAAATTTGTCTTAAAAAGCCTTTAATATTGAATTTATGTAAGTTTTAGCAAAATCAGGTATTTTGTAAAGGTTGACAAATACAAATATTAGATTTTACTGGCCTCATATTGGTCACACTCAAAATGACATTTTTTGAAACATAACTCCAAAAATACACATGCAAATAGTCTAATAATGCCTGAAGAAATGCATCTTCGAGAGTTTTCCAGAAAAAAAAACATTTGGTAAGGTTTGCAAAAACAAAATTTGATTTGTTACTCAATTTGACAGTAATGTACTTAGAATCCTGAGATAATGCGAAAAAAGCAATAAAAATGTATTCCAACATAATTCCTAATCCAAACGTGCAAAATGTCTAAAAATGCCTGTGATATTGAATACATGTGAGTTTTACTAGATACAGTTGTTTTTCTATGGTTTGCAAATACAAAAATGAGGGTTTACTCAATATGACTGTACACTGTAACACTCAATATGACAGTTATTTAAACATAACTCCTACACCACACATGAAAAATGGCTAATAATGCCTGAAATAATGCATATTTGGGAGTTTTACTCGAAACATATGCTTTTTTAAATCTTGCAAATGCAAAAAGAATTGTTTTACTCAAAAGACTATAATAGTCTTAGAATCCTGAGATAATGCGAAAAAAGCAATAAAAATGTATTCAAACATAACTTCTAAACAACACATGCAAAATGGCTAATAATGCCCAGAGATATGTTTTTTTGTTAGTTGTACTGGAAAAATTATCTTTTGTAAGGTTTGCAAAGACACAAATTTGTTTTTTTATTCAATATAACAGTGTAACCGTCATACTAAATATGAAAGGTTTATAATCATAACTCCAAAACCAAATATGAAATTTGTCTTAAAAAGCCTTTAATATTGAATTCATGTAAATTCTACCAGAATCAGGTATTTTGGAAAGAATCACAAATACAAATATTAGATTTTACTGGCCTCATATTGGTCACACTCAAAATGACAGTTTTTGAAACATAACTCCAAAAATACACATGCAAAATGTCTAATAATAACTGAAGAAATGCATCTTCAAGAGTTTTCCTGAAAAAAAAAAACATTTGGTAAGGTTTGCAAAAACAAAATTTGATTTGTTACTCAATTTGACAGTAATGTACTTAGAATCCCGAGATAATGCGAAAAAAGCAATAAAAATGTATTCCAACATAATTCCTAATCCAAACGTGCAAAATGTCTAAAAATGCCTGTGATATTGAATACATGTGAGTTTTACTAGATACAGTTGTTTTTCTATGGTTTGCAAATACAAAAATGAGGTTTTACTCAATATGACTGTACACTGTAACACTCAATATGACAGTTATTTAAACATAACTCCTACACCACACATGAAAAATGGCTAATAATGCCTGAAATAATGCAGCTTTGGGAGTTTTACTAGAAACATATGCTTTTTTAAATCATGCTAGCGAAAAAAGTAGTTTTTTACTCAATTTCACTATAATAGTCTTACAATCCTGAGATAATGCGAAAAAAGCAATAAAAATGTATTCAAACATAACTTCTAAACAACACGTGCAAAATGGCTAATAATGCCTAGAGATATGTATTTTGGTTAGTTGTACTCGAAACATGATCTTTTGTAAGGTTTGCAAAGACACAAGTTAGTTTTTTTTATTCAATATAACACTGTAACTGTCATACTAAATATGAAAAGTTTATAATCATCACTCCATAACCAAATGTGAAATTTGTCTTAAAAAGCCTTTAATATTGAATTTATGTAAGTTTTAGCAGAATCAGGTATTTTGGAAAGAATCACAATACAAATATTAGATTTTACTGGCCTCATATTGGTCACACTCAAAATGACATTTTTTGAAACATAACTCCAAAAATACACATGCAAATAGTCTAATAATGCCTGAAGAAATGCATCTTCGAGAGTTTTCCAGAAAAAAAACATTTGGTAAGGTGTGCAAAAAAAAAATTTCATTTGTTTCTGAATTTGACAGTAATGTACTTAGAATCCTGGGATAATGCGAAAAAAGCAATAAAAATGTATTCCAACAAAATTCCTAATCCAAACGTGCAAAATGTCTAAAAATGCCTGTGATATTGAATACATGTGAGTTTTACTAGATACAGTTGTTTTTCTATGGTTTGCAAATACAAAAATGAGGTTTTAATCAATATGACTGTATACTGTAACACTCAATATGACAGTTATTTAAACATAACTCCTACACCACACATTAAAAATGGCTAATAATGCCTGAAATAATGCATCTTTGGGAGTTTTACTAGAAACATATGCTTTTTTATATCTTGCAAATGCAAAAAGTAGTTTTTTACTCAATATGACTATAATAGTCTTAGAATCCTGAGATAATGCGAAAAAAGCAATAAAAATGTATTCAAACATAACTTCTAAACAACACATGCAAAATGGCTAATAATGCCCAGAGATATGTTTTTTTGTTAGTTGTACTGGAAAAATTATCTTTTGTAAGGTTTGCAAAGACACAAATTTGTTTTTTTATTCAATATAACAGTGTAACCGTCATACTAAATATGAAAGGTTTATAATCATAACTCCAAAACCAAATATGAAATTTGTCTTAAAAAGCCTTTAATATTGAATTCATGTAAATTCTACCAGAATCAGGTATTTTGGAAAGAATCACAAATACAAATATTAGATTTTACTGGCCTCATATTGGTCACACTCAAAATGACAGTTTTTGAAACATAACTCCAAAAATACACATGCAAAATGTCTAATAATAACTGAAGAAATGCATCTTCAAGAGTTTTCCTGAAAAAAAAAAACATTTGGTAAGGTTTGCAAAAACAAAATTTGATTTGTTACTCAATTTGACAGTAATGTACTTAGAATCCCGAGATAATGCGAAAAAAGCAATAAAAATGTATTCCAACATAATTCCTAATCCAAACGTGCAAAATGTCTAAAAATGCCTGTGATATTGAATACATGTGAGTTTTACTAGATACAGTTGTTTTTCTATGGTTTGCAAATACAAAAATGAGGTTTTACTCAATATGACTGTACACTGTAACACTCAATATGACAGTTATTTAAACATAACTCCTACACCACACATGAAAAATGGCTAATAATGCCTGAAATAATGCAGCTTTGGGAGTTTTACTAGAAACATATGCTTTTTTAAATCATGCTAGCGAAAAAAGTAGTTTTTTACTCAATTTCACTATAATAGTCTTACAATCCTGAGATAATGCGAAAAAAGCAATAAAAATGTATTCAAACATAACTTCTAAACAACACGTGCAAAATGGCTAATAATGCCTAGAGATATGTATTTTGGTTAGTTGTACTCGAAACATGATCTTTTGTAAGGTTTGCAAAGACACAAGTTAGTTTTTTTTATTCAATATAACACTGTAACTGTCATACTAAATATGAAAAGTTTATAATCATCACTCCATAACCAAATGTGAAATTTGTCTTAAAAAGCCTTTAATATTGAATTTATGTAAGTTTTAGCAGAATCAGGTATTTTGGAAAGAATCACAATACAAATATTAGATTTTACTGGCCTCATATTGGTCACACTCAAAATGACATTTTTTGAAACATAACTCCAAAAATACACATGCAAATAGTCTAATAATGCCTGAAGAAATGCATCTTCGAGAGTTTTCCAGAAAAAAAACATTTGGTAAGGTGTGCAAAAAAAAAATTTCATTTGTTTCTGAATTTGACAGTAATGTACTTAGAATCCTGAGATAATGCGAAAAAAGCAATAAAAATGTATTCCAACAAAATTCCTAATCCAAACGTGCAAAATGTCTAAAAATGCCTGTGATATTGAATACATGTGAGTTTTACTAGATACAGTTGTTTTTCTATGGTTTGCAAATACAAAAATGAGGTTTTAATCAATATGACTGTATACTGTAACACTCAATATGACAGTTATTTAAACATAACTCCTACACCACACATTAAAAATGGCTAATAATACCTGAAATAATGCATCTTTGGGAGTTTTACTAGAAACATATGCTTTTTTATATCTTGCAAATGCAAAAAGTAGTTTTTTACTCAATATGACTATAATAGTCTTAGAATCCTGAGATAATGCGAAAAAAGCAATAAAAATGTATTCAAACACAACTTCTAAACAACACATGCAAAATGGCTAATAATGCCCAGAGATATGTTTTTTTGTTAGTTGTACTAGAACAATGATCTTTTGTAAGGTTTGCAAAGACACAAATTAGTTTTTTTATTCAATATAACAGTGTAACTGTCATACTAAATATGAAAGGTTTATAATCATAACTCCAAAACCAAATATGAAATTTGTCTTAAACAGCCTTTAATATTGAATTTATGTATGTTCTACCAGAATCAGGTATTTTGGAAAGAATCACAAATACAAATATTAGATTTTACTGGCCTCATATTGGTCACACTCAAAATGACAGTTTTTGAAACATAACTCCAAAAATACACATGCAAGATGTCTAATAATGCCTGAAGAAATGCATCTTCAAGAGTTTTCCTGAAAAAAAAAACATTTGGTAAGGTTTGCAAAAACAAAATTTGATTTGTTACTCAATTTGACAGTAATGTACTTAGAATCCTGAGATAATGCGAAAAAAGCAATAAAAATGTATTCCAACATAATTCCTAATCCAAACTTGCAAAATGTCTAAAAATGCCTGTGATATTGAATACATCTGAGTTTTACTAGATACAGTTGTTTTTCAATGGTTTGCAAATACAAAAATGAGGTTTTACTCAATGTGACTGTACACTGTAACACTCAATATGACAGTTATTTAAACATAACTCCTACACCACACATGAAAAATGGCTAATAATGCCTGAAATAATGCATCTTTGGGAGTTTTACTCGAAACATATGCTTTTTGAAATCTTGCAAATGCAAAAAGTAGTTTTTTACTCAATATGACTATAATAGTCTTAGAATCCTGAGATAATGCGAAAAGAGCAATAAAAATGTATTCAAACATAACTTCTAAACAACACATGCAAAATGGCTAATAATACCCAGAGTAATGTTTTTTTGTTAGTTTTACTAGAAAAATGATCTTTTGTAAGGTTTGCAAAGACACAAGTTAGTTTTTTTTATTCAATATAACACTGTAACTGTCATACTAAATATGAAAGGTTTATAATCATAACTCCAAAACCAAATATGAAATGTGTCTTAAAAAGCCTTTAATATTGAATTTATGTAAGTTTTACCAGAATCAGGTATTTTGGAAAGGTTGACAAATACAAATATTAGATTTTACTGGCCTAATATTGGTCACACTCAAAATGACATTTTTTGAAACATAACTCCAAAAATACACATGCAAATAGTCTAATAATGCCTGAAGAAATGCATCTTCGAGAGTTTTCCAGAAAAAAAAACATTTGGTAAGGTTTGCAAAAATAAAATTTGATTTGTTACTCAATTTGACAGTAATGTACTTAGAATCCTGAGATAATGCGAAAAAAGCAATAAAAATGTATTCCAACATAATTCCTAATCCAAACGTGCAAAATGTCTAAAAATGCCTGTGATATTGAATACATGTTAGTTTTACTAGATACAGTTGTTTTTCAATGGTTTGCAAATACAAAAATGAGGTTTTAATCAATATGACTGTATACTGTAACACTCAATATGACAGTTATTTAAACATAACTCCTACACCACACATTAAAAATGGCTAATAATGACTGAAATAATGCATCTTTGGGAGTTTTACTAGAAACATATGCTTTTTTAAATCTTGCAAATGCAAAAAGTAGTTTTTTACTCAATATGACTATAATAGTCTTAGAATACTGAGATAATGCGAAAAAAGCAATAAAAATGTATTCAAACATAACTTCTAAACAACACATGCAAAATGGCTAATAATGCCCAGAGATATGTTTTTTTGTTAGTTTTACTAGAAAAATGATCTTTTGTAAGGTTTGCAAAGACACAAATTTGTTTTCGTATTCAATATAACAGTGTAACTGTCATACTAAATATGAAAGGTTTATAATCTAAACTCCAAAACCAAATATGAAATTTGTCTTAAAAAGCCTTTAATATTTAATTTATGTAAGTTTTAGCAGAATCAGGTATTTTGAAAAGGTTGACAAATACAAATATTAGATTTTACTGGCCTCATATTGGTCACACTCAAAATGACATTTTTTGAAACATAACTCCAAAAATACACATGCAACATGTCTAATAATGCCTGAAGAAATGCATCTTCAAGAGTTTTCCTGAAAAAAAAAACATTTGGTAAGGTTTGCAAAAACAAAATTTGATTTGTTACTCAATTTGACAAAAATGTACTTAGAATCCTGAGATAATGCGAAAAAAGCAATAAAAATGTATTCCAACATAATTCCTAATCCAAACGTGCAAAATGTCTAAAAATGCCTGTGATATTGAATACATGTGAGTTTTACTAGATACAGTTGTTTTTCAATGGTTTGCAAATACAAAAATGAGGTTTTACTCAATATGACTGTATACTGTAACACTCAATATGACAGTTATTTAAACATAGCTCCTAAACCACACATTAAAAATGGCTAATAATGCCTGAAATAATGCATCTTTGGGAGTTTTACTAGAAACATATGCTTTTTTAAATCTTGCAAATGCAAAAAGTTGTTTTTTACTCAATATGACTATAATAGTCTTAGAATCCTGAGATAATGCGAAAAAAGCAATAAAAATGTATTCAAACACAACTTCTAAACAACACATGCAAAATGGCTAATAATGCCCAGAGATATGTTTTTTTGTTAGTTGTACTAGAACAATGATCTTTTGTAAGGTTTGCAAAGACACAAATTAGTTTTTTTATTCAATATAACAGTGTAACTGTCATACTAAATATGAAAGGTTTATAATCATAATTCCAAAACCAAATATGAAATTTGTCTTAAACAGCCTTTAATATTGAATTTATGTAAGTTCTACCAGAATCAGGTATTTTGGAAAGAATCACAAATACAAATATTAGATTTTACTGGCCTCATATTGGTCACACTCAAAATGACAGTTTTTGAAACATAACTCCAAAAATACACATGCAAAATGTCTAATAATGCCTGAAGAAATGCATCTTCAAGAGTTTTCCTGAAAAAAAAAACATTTGGTAAGGTTTGCAAAAACAAAATTTGATTTGTTACTCAATTTGACAGTAATGTACTTAGAATCCTGAGATAATGCGAAAAAAGCAATAAAAATGCTTTCCAACATAATTCCTAATCCAAACGTGCAAAATGTCTAAAAATGCCTGTGATATTGAATACATGTGAGTTTTACTAGATACAGTTGTTTTTCTATGGTTTGCAAATACAAAAATGAGGTTTTAATCAATATGACTGTATACTGTAACACTCAATATGACAGTTATTTAAACATAACTCCTACACCACACATTAAAAATGGCTAATAATGCCTGAAATAATGCATCTTTGGGAGTTTTACTAGAAACATATGCTTTTTTATATCTTGCAAATGCAAAAAGTAGTTTTTTACTCAATATGACTATAATAGTCTTAGAATCCTGAGATAATGCGAAAAAAGCAATAAAAATGTATTCAAACACAACTTCTAAACAACACATGCAAAATGGCTAATAATGCCCAGAGATATGTTTTTTTGTTAGTTGTACTAGAACAATGATCTTTTGTAAGGTTTGCAAAGACACAAATTAGTTTTTTTATTCAATATAACAGTGTAACTGTCATACTAAATATGAAAGGTTTATAATCATAACTCCAAAACCAAATATGAAATTTGTCTTAAACAGCCTTTAATATTGAATTTATGTATGTTCTACCAGAATCAGGTATTTTGGAAAGAATCACAAATACAAATATTAGATTTTACTGGCCTCATATTGGTCACACTCAAAATGACAGTTTTTGAAACATAACTCCAAAAATACACATGCAAGATGTCTAATAATGCCTGAAGAAATGCATCTTCAAGAGTTTTCCTGAAAAAAAAAACATTTGGTAAGGTTTGCAAAAACAAAATTTGATTTGTTACTCAATTTGACAGTAATGTACTTAGAATCCTGAGATAATGCGAAAAAAGCAATAAAAATGTATTCCAACATAATTCCTAATCCAAACTTGCAAAATGTCTAAAAATGCCTGTGATATTGAATACATCTGAGTTTTACTAGATACAGTTGTTTTTCTATGGTTTGCAAATACAAAAATGAGGTTTTACTCAATGTGACTGTACACTGTAACACTCAATATGACAGTTATTTAAACATAACTCCTACACCACACATGAAAAATGGCTAATAATGCCTGAAATAATGCATCTTTGGGAGTTTTACTAGAAACATATGCTTTTTTAAATCTTGCAAATGCAAAAAGTAGTTTTTTACTCAATATGACTATAATAGTCTTAGAATCCTGAGATAATGCGAAAAGAGCAATAAAAATGTATTCAAACATAACTTCTAAACAACACATGCAAAATGGCAAATAATGCCCAGAGTAATGTTTTTTTGTTAGTTTTACTAGAAAAATGATCTTTTGTAAGGTTTGCAAAGACACAAGTTAGTTTTTTTTATTCAATATAACACTGTAACTGTCATACTAAATATGAAAGGTTTATAATCATAACTCCAAAACCAAATATGAAATGTGTCTTAAAAAGCCTTTAATATTGAATTTATGTAAGTTTTACCAGAATCAGGTATTTTGGAAAGGTTGACAAATACAAATATTAGATTTTACTGGCCTAATATTGGTCACACTCAAAATGACATTTTTTGAAACATAACTCCAAAAATACACATGCAAAATGTCTAATAATGCCTGAAGAAATGCATCTTCAAGAGTTTTCCTGAAAAAAAAAAACATTTGGTAAGGTTTGCAAAAACCAAATTTGATTTGTTACTCAATTTGACAGTAATGTACTTAGAATCCTGAGATAATGCGAAAAAAGCAATAAAAATGTATTCCAACATAATTCCTAATCCAAACGTGCAAAATGTCTAAAAATGCCTGTGATATTGAATACATGTGAGTTTTACTAGATACAGTTGTTTTTCTATGGTTTGCAAATACAAAAATGAGGGTTTACTCAATATGACTGTACACTGTAACACTCAATATGACAGTTATTTAAACATAACTCCTACACCACACATGAAAAATGGCTAATAATGCCTGAAATAATGCATATTTGGGAGTTTTACTCGAAACATATGCTTTTTTAAATCTTGCAAATGCAAAAAAAATTTTTTTACTCAAAAGACTATAATAGTCTTAGAATCCTGAGATAATGCGAAAAAAGCAATAAAAATGTATTCAAACATAACTTCTAAACAACACATGCAAAATGGCTAATAATGCCCAGAGATATGTTTTTTTGTTAGTTGTACTGGAAAAATTATCTTTTGTAAGGTTTGCAAAGACACAAATTTGTTTTTTTATTCAATATAACAGTGTAACCGTCATACTAAATATGAAAGGTTTATAATCATAACTCCAAAACCAAATATGAAATTTGTCTTAAAAAGCCTTTAATATTGAATTCATGTAAATTCTACCAGAATCAGGTATTTTGGAAAGAATCACAAATACAAATATTAGATTTTACTGGCCTCATATTGGTCACACTCAAAATGACAGTTTTTGAAACATAACTCCAAAAATACACATGCAAAATGTCTAATAATGCCTGAAGAAATGCATCTTCAAGAGTTTTCCTGAAAAAAAAAAACATTTGGTAAGGTTTGCAAAAACAAAATTTGATTTGTTACTCAATTTGACAGTAATGTACTTAGAATCCCGAGATAATGCGAAAAAAGCAATAAAAATGTATTCCAACATAATTCCTAATCCAAACGTGCAAAATGTCTAAAAATGCCTGTGATATTGAATACATGTGAGTTTTACTAGATACAGTTGTTTTTCTATGGTTTGCAAATACAAAAATGAGGTTTTACTCAATATGACTGTACACTGTAACACTCAATATGACAGTTATTTAAACATAACTCCTACACCACACATTAAAAATGGCTAATAATGCCTGAAATAATGCAGCTTTGGGAGTTTTACTAGAAACATATGCTTTTTTAAATCATGCTAGCGAAAAAAGTAGTTTTTTACTCAATTTGACTATAATAGTCTTACAATCCTGAGATAATGCGAAAAAAGCAATAAAAATGTATTCAAACATAACTTCTAAACAACACGTGCAAAATGGCTAATAATGCCTAGAGATATGTATTTTGGTTAGTTGTACTCGAAACATGATCTTTTGTAAGGTTTGCAAAGACACAAGTTAGTTTTTTGTATTCAATATAACACTGTAACTGTCATACTAAATATGAAAAGTTTATAATCATCACTCCATAACCAAATGTGAAATTTGTCTTAAAAAGCCTTTAATATTTAATTTATGTAAGTTTTAGCAGAATCAGGTATTTTGAAAAGGTTGACAATACAAATATTAGATTTTACTGGCCTCATATTGGTCACACTCAAAATGACATTTTTTGAAACATAACTCCAAAAATACACATGCAACATGTCTAATAATGCCTGAAGAAATGCATCTTCAAGAGTTTTCCTGAAAAAAAAAACATTTGGTAAGGTTTGCAAAAACAAAATTTGATTTGTTACTCAATTTGACAGTAATGTACTTAGAATCCTGAGATAATGCGAAAAAAGCAATAAAAATGTATTCCAACATAATTCCTAATCCAAACGTGCAAAATGTCTAAAAATGCCTGTGATATTGAATACATGTTAGTTTTACTAGATACAGTTGTTTTTCAATGGTTTGCAAATACAAAAATGAGGTTTTAATCAATATGACTGTATACTGTAACACTCAATATGACAGTTATTTAAACATAACTCCTAAACCACACATTAAAAACTGCTAATAATGCCTGAAATAATGCATCTTTGGGAGTTTTACTAAAAACATATGCTTTTTCAAATCTTGCAAATGCAAAAAGTAGTTTTTTTACTCAATATGACTATAATAGTCTTAGAATCCTGAGATAATGCGAAAAAAGCAATAAAAATGTATTCAAACATAACTTCTAAACAACACATGCAAAATGGCTAATAATGCCCAGAGATATGTTTTTTTGTTAGTTTTACTAGAAAAATGATCTTTTGTAAGGTTTGCAAAGACACAAATTAGTTGTTTTATTCAATATAACAGTGTAACTGTCATACTAAATATGAAATGTTTATAATCATAACTCCAAAACCAAATATGAAATTTGTCTTAAAAAGCCTTTAATATTGAATTTATGTAAGTTTTAGCAGAATCAGGTATTTTGGAAAGGTTGACAAATACAAATACTAGATTTTACTGGCCTCATATTGGTCACACTCAAAATGACATTTTTTGAAACATAACTCCAAAAATACACATACAAATAGTCTAATAATGCCTGAAGAAATGCATCTTCGAGAGTTTTCCCGAAAAAAAACATTTGGTAAGGTTTGCAAAAACAAAATTTGATTTGTTACTCAATTTGACAGTAATGTACTTAGAATCCTGAGATAATGCGAAAAAAGCAATAAAAATGTATTCCAACATAATTCCTAATCCAAACGTGCAAAATGTCTAAAAATGCCTGTGATATTGAATACATGTGAGTTTTACTAGATACAGTTGTTTTTCAATGGTTTGCAAATACAAAAATGAGGTTTTACTCAATATGACTGTATACTGTAACACTCAATATGACAGTTATTTAAACATAACTCCTAAACCACACATTAAAAATGGCTAATAATGCCTGAAATAATGCATCTTTGGGAGTTTTACTTGAAACATATGCTTTTTGAAATCTTGCAAATGCAAAAAGTAGTTTTTTACTCAATATGACTATAATAGTCTTAGAATCCTGAGATAATGCGAAAAAAGCAATAAAAATGTATTCAAACATAACTTCTAAACAACACATGCAAAATGGCTAATAATGCCCAGAGATATGTTTTTTTGTTAGTTTTACTAGAAAAATGATCTTTTGTAAGGTTTGCAAAGACACAAATTAGTTTTTTTATTCAATATAACAGTGTAACTGTCATACTAAATATGAAGGGTTTATAATCATAACTCCAAAACCAAATATGAAATTTGTCTTAAAAAGCCTTTAATATTGAATTTATGTAAGTTTTAGCAGAATCAGGTATTTTGGAAAGGTTGACGAATACAAATATTAGATTTTACTGGCCTCATATTGGTCACACTCAAAATGACATTTTTTGAAACATAACTCCAAAAATACACATGCAAATAGTCTAATAATGCCTGAAGAAATGCATCTTCGAGAGTTTTCCAGAAAAAAAACATTTGGTAAGGTTTGCAAAAACAAAATTTGATTTGTTACTCAATTTGACAGTAATGTACTTAGAATCCTGAGATAATGCGAAAAAAGCAATAAAAATGTATTCCAACATAATTCCTAATCCAAACGTGCAAAATGTCTAAAAATGCCTGTGATATTGAATACATGTTAGTTTTACTAGATACAGTTGTTTTTCAATGGTTTGCAAATACAAAAATGAGGTTTTAATCAATATGACTGTATACTGTAACACTCAATATGACAGTTATTTAAACATAACTCCTACACCACACATTAAAAATGGCTAATAATGCCTGAAATAATGCATCTTTGGGAGTTTTACTAGAAACATATGCTTTTTTAAATCTTGCAAATGCAAAAAGTAGTTTTTTACTCAATATGACTATAATAGTCTTAGAATCCTGAGATAATGCGAAAAAAGCAATAAAAATGTATTCAAACATAACTTCTAAACAACACATGCAAAATGGCTAATAATGCCCAGAGATATGTTTTTTTGTTAGTTTTACTAGAAAAATGATCTTTTGTAAGGTTTGCAAAGACACAAATTAGTTTTTTTATTCAATATAACAGTGTAACTGTCATACTAAATATGAAATGTTTATAATCATAACTCCAAAACCAAATATGAAATTTGTCTTAAAAAGCCTTTAATATTGAATTTATGTAAGTTTTAGCAGAATCAGGTATTTTGGAAAGGTTGACAAATACAAATACTAGATTTTACTGGCCTCATATTGGTCACACTCAAAATGACATTTTTTGAAACATAACTCCAAAAATACACATACAAATAGTCTAATAATGCCTGAAGAAATGCATCTTCGAGAGTTTTCCCGAAAAAAAACATTTGGTAAGGTTTGCAAAAACAAAATTTGATTTGTTACTCAATTTGACAGTAATGTACTTAGAATCCTGAGATAATGCGAAAAAAGCAATAAAAATGTATTCCAACATAATTCCTAATCCAAACGTGCAAAATGTCTAAAAATGCCTGTGATATTGAATACATGTGAGTTTTACTAGATACAGTTGTTTTTCAATGGTTTGCAAATACAAAAATGAGGTTTTACTCAATATGACTGTATACTGTAACACTCAATATGACAGTTATTTAAACATAACTCCTAAACCACACATTAAAAATGGCTAATAATGCCTGAAATAATGCATCTTTGGGAGTTTTACTCGAAACATATGCTTTTTGAAATCTTGCAAATGCAAAAAGTAGTTTTTTACTCAATATGACTATAATAGTCTTAGAATCCTGAGATAATGCGAAAAAAGCAATAAAAATGTATTCAAACATAACTTCTAAACAACACATGCAAAATGGCTAATAATGCCCAGAGATATGTTTTTTTGTTAGTTTTACTAGAAAAATGATCTTTTGTAAGGTTTGCAAAGACACAAATTAGTTTTTTTATTCAATATAACAGTGTAACTGTCATACTAAATATGAAGGGTTTATAATCATAACTCCAAAACCAAATATGAAATTTGTCTTAAAAAGCCTTTAATATTGAATTTATGTAAGTTTTAGCAGAATCAGGTATTTTGGAAAGGTTGACGAATACAAATATTAGATTTTACTGGCCTCATATTGGTCACACTCAAAATGACATTTTTTGAAACATAACTCCAAAAATACACATGCAAATAGTCTAATAATGCCTGAAGAAATGCATCTTCGAGAGTTTTCCAGAAAAAAAACATTTGGTAAGGTTTGCAAAAACAAAATTTGATTTGTTACTCAATTTGACAGTAATGTACTTAGAATCCTGAGATAATGCGAAAAAAGCAATAAAAATGTATTCCAACATAATTCCTAATCCAAACGTGCAAAATGTCTAAAAATGCCTGTGATATTCAATACATGTGAGTTTTACTAGATACCGTTGTTTTTCAATGGTTTGCAAATACAAAAATGAGGTTTTACTCAATATGACTGTATACTGTAACACTCAATATGACAGTTATTTAAACATAACTCCTAAACCACACATTAAAAATGGCTAATAATGCCTGAAATAATGCATCTTTGGGAGTTTTACTAAAAACATATGCTTTTTTAAATCTTGCAAATGCAAAAAGTAGTTTTTTACTCAATATGACTATAATAGTCTTAGAATCCTGAGATAATGCGAAAAAAGCAATAAAAATGTATTCAAACATAACTTCTAAACAACACATGCAAAATGGCTAATAATGCCCAGAGATATGTTTTTTTGTTAGTTTTACTAGAAAAATGATATTTTGTAAGGTTTGCAAAGACACAAATTAGTTTTTTTATTCAATATAACAGTGTAACTGTCATACTAAATATGAAGGGTTTATAATCATAACTCCAAAACCAAATATGAAATTTGTCTTAAAAAGCCTTTAATATTGAATTTATGTAAGTTTTAGCAGAATCAGGTATTTTGGAAAGGTTGACAAATACAAATATTAGATTTTACTGGCCTCATATTGGTCACACTCAAAATGACATTTTTTGAAACATAACTCCAAAAATACACATGCAAATAGTCTAATAATGCCTGAAAAAATGCATCTTCGAGAGTTTTCCAGAAAGAAAAACATTTGGTAAGGTTTGCAAAAACAAAATTTGATTTGTTACTCAATTTGACAGTAATGTACTTAGAATCCTGAGATAATGCGAAAAAAGCAATAAAAATGTATTCCAACATAATTCCTAATCCAAACGTGCAAAATGTCTAAAAATGCCTGTGATATTGAATACATGTTAGTTTTACTAGATACAGTTGTTTTTCAATGGTTTGCAAATACAAAAATGAGGTTTTAATCAATATGACTGTATACTGTAACACTCAATATGACAGTTATTTAAACATAACTCCTACACCACACATTAAAAATGGCTAATAATGCCTGAAATAATGCATCTTTGGGAGTTTTACTAGAAACATATGCTTTTTTAAATCTTGCAAATGCAAAAAGTAGTTTTTTACTCAATATGACTATAATAGTCTTAGAATCCTGAGATAATGCGAAAAAAGCAATAAAAATGTATTCAAACATAACTTCTAAACAACACATGCAAAATGGCTAATAATGCCCAGAGATATGTTTTTTTGTTAGTTTTACTAGAAAAATGATCTTTTGTAAGGTTTGCAAAGACACAAATTAGTTTTTGTATTCAATATAACAGTGTAACTGTCATACTAAATATGAAAGGTTTATAATCATAACTCCAAAACCAAATATGAAATTTGTCTTAAAAAGCCTTTAATATTGAATTTATGTAAGTTTTAGCAGAATCAGGTATTTTGAAAAGGTTGACAAATACAAATATTAGATTTTACTGGCCTCATATTGGTCACACTCAAAATGACATTTTTTGAAACATAACTCCAAAAATACACATGCAAAATGTCTAATAATGCCTGAAGAAATGCATCTTCAAGAGTTTTCCTGAAAAAAAAAAACATTTGGTAAGGTTTGCAAAAACAAAATTTGATTTGTTACTCAATTCGATTAAAAAGGAACTTAGAATCCTGAGATAATGCGGAAAAAGCAATAAAAATGTATTCCAACATAATTCCTAATCCAAACGTGCAAAATGTCTAAAAATGCCTGTGATATTGGATACATGTGAGTTTTACTAGATACAGTTGTTTTTCAATGGTTTGCAAATACAAAAATGAGGTTTTACTCAATATGACTGTATACTGTAACACTCAATATGACAGTTATTTAAACATAACTCCTAAACCACACATTAAAAATGGCTAATAATGCCTGAAATAATGCATCTTTGGGAGTTTTACTAGAAACATATGCTTTTTTAAATCTTGCAAATGCAAAAAGTAGTTTTTTACTCAATATGACTATAATAGTCTTAGAATCCTGAGATTTTGCGAAAAAAGCAATAAAAATGTAATCAAAAATAACTTCTAAACAACACATGCAAAATGGCTAATAATGCCCAGAGATATGTTTTTTTGTTAGTTTTACTAGAAAAATGATCTTTTGTAAGGTTTGCAAAGACACAAATTAGTTTTTTTATTCAATATAACAGTGTAACTGTCATACTAAATATGAAGGGTTTATAATCATAACTCCAAAACCAAATATGAAATTTGTCTTAAAAAGCCTTTAATATTGAATTTATGTAAGTTTTAGCAGAATCAGGTATTTTGGAAAGGTTGACAAATACAAATATTAGATTTTACTGGCCTCATATTGGTCACACTCAAAATGACATTTTTTGAAACATAACTCCAAAAATACACATGCAAAATGTCTAATAATGCCTGAAGAAATGCATCTTCAAGAGTTTTCCTGAAAAAAAAAAACATTTGGTAAGGTTTGCAAAAACAAAATTTGATTTGTTACTCAATTCGATTAAAAAGGAACTCAGAATCCTGAGATAATGCGAAAAAAGCAATAAAAATGTATTCCAACATAATTCCTAATCCAAACGTGCAAAATGTCTGAAAATGCCTGTGATATTGAATACATGTGAGTTTTACTAGATACAGTTGTTTTTCAATGGTTTGCAAATACAAAAATGAGGTTTTACTCAATATGACTGTATACTGTAACACTCAATATGACAGTTATTTAAACATAACTCCTAAACCACACATTAAAAATGGCTAATAATGCCTGAAATAATGCATCTTTGGGAGTTTTACTAGAAACATATGCTTTTTTAAATCTTGCAAATGCAAAAAGTAGTTTTTTACTCAATATGACTATAATAGTCTTAGAATCCTGAGATAATGCGAAAAAAGCAATAAAAATGTATTCCAACATAATTCCTAATCCAAACGTGCAAAATGTCTAAAAATGCCTGTGATATTCAATACATGTGAGTTTTACTAGATACACTTGTTTTTCAATGGTTTGCAAATACAAAAATGAGGTTTTACTCAATATGACTGTATACTGTAACACTCAATATGACAGTTATTTAAACATAACTCCTAAACCACACATTAAAAATGGCTAATAATGCCTGAAATAATGCATCTTTGGGAGTTTTACTAAAAACATATGCTTTTTTAAATCTTGCAAATGCAAAAAGTAGTTTTTTACTCAATATGACTATAATAGTCTTAGAATCCTGAGATAATGCGAAAAAAGCAATAAAAATGTATTCAAACATAACTTCTAAACAACACATGCAAAATGGCTAATAATGCCCAGAGATATGTTTTTTTGTTAGTTTTACTAGAAAAATGATCTTTTGTAAGGTTTGCAAAGACACAAATTAGTTTTTTTATTCAATATAACAGTGTAACTGTCATACTAAATATGAAGGGTTTATAATCATAACTCCAAAGCCAAATATGAAATTTGTCTTAAAAAGCCTTTAATATTGAATTTATGTAAGTTTTAGCAGAATCAGGTATTTTGGAAAGGTTGACAAATACAAATATTAGATTTTACTGGCCTCATATTGGTCACACTCAAAATGACATTTTTTGAAACATAACTCCAAAAATACACATGCAAATAGTCTAATAATGCCTGAAGAAATGCATCTTCGAGAGTTTTCCAGAAAGAAAAACATTTGGTAAGGTTTGCAAAAACAAAATTTGATTTGTTACTCAATTTGACAGTAATGTAATTAGAATCCTGAGATAATGCGAAAAAAGCAATAAAAATGTATTCCAACATAATTCCTAATCCAAACGTGCAAAATGTCTAAAAATGCCTGTGATATTGAATACATGTTAGTTTTACTAGATACAGTTGTTTTTCAATGGTTTGCAAATACAAAAATGAGGTTTTAATCAATATGACTGTATACTGTAACACTCAATATGACAGTTATTTAAACATAACTCCTACACCACACATTAAAAATGGCTAATAATGCCTGAAATAATGCATATTTGGGAGTTTTACTAGAAACATATGCTTTTTTAAATCTTGCAAATGCAAAAAGTAGTTTTTTACTCAATATGACTATAATAGTCTTAGAATCCTGAGATAATGCGAAAAAAGCAATAAAAATGTATTCAAACATAACTTCTAAACAACACATGCAAAATGGCTAATAATGCCCAGAGATATGTTTTTTTGTTAGTTTTACTAGAAAAATGATCTTTTGTAAGGTTTGCAAAGACACAAATTAGTTTTTGTATTCAATATAACAGTGTAACTGTCATACTAAATATGAAAGGTTTATAATCATAACTCCAAAACCAAATATGAAATTTGTCTTAAAAAGCCTTTAATATTGAATTTATGTAAGTTTTAGCAGAATCAGGTATTTTGAAAAGGTTGACAAATACAAATATTAGATTTTACTGGCCTCATATTGGTCACACTCAAAATGACATTTTTTGAAACATAACTCCAAAAATACACATGCAAAATGTCTAATAATGCCTGAAGAAATGCATCTTCAAGAGTTTTCCTGAAAAAAAAAAACATTTGGTAAGGTTTACAAAAACAAAATTTGATTTGTTACTCAATTCGATTAAAAAGGAACTTAGAATCCTCAGATAATGCGGAAAAAGCAATAAAAATGTATTCCAACATAATTCCTAATCCAAACGTGCAAAATGTCTAAAAATGCCTGTGATATTGGATACATGTGAGTTTTACTAGATACAGTTGTTTTTCAATGGTTTGCAAATACAAAAATGAGGTTTTACTCAATATGACTGTATACTGTAACACTCAATATGACAGTTATTTAAACATAACTCCTAAACCACACATTAAAAATGGCTAATAATGCCTGAAATAATGCATCTTTGGGAGTTTTACTAGAAACATATGCTTTTTTAAATCTTGCAAATGCAAAAAGTAGTTTTTTACTCAATATGACTATAATAGTCTTAGAATCCTGAGATTTTGCGAAAAAAGCAATAAAAATGTATTCAAAAATAACTTCTAAACAACACATGCAAAATGGCTAATAATGCCCAGAGATATGTTTTTTTGTTAGTTTTACTAGAAAAATGATCTTTTGTAAGGTTTGCAAAGACACAAATTAGTTTTTTTATTCAATATAACAGTGTAACTGTCATACTAAATATGAAGGGTTTATAATCATAACTCCAAAACCAAATATGAAATTTGTCTTAAAAAGCCTTTAATATTGAATTTATGTAAGTTTTAGCAGAATCAGGTATTTTGGAAAGGTTGACAAATACAAATATTAGATTTTACTGGCCTCATATTGGTCACACTCAAAATGACATTTTTTGAAACATAACTCCAAAAATACACATGCAAAATGTCTAACAATGCCTGAAGAAATGCATCTTCAAGAGTTTTCCTGAAAAAAAAAAACATTTGGTAAGGTTTGCAAAAACAAAATTTGATTTGTTACTCAGTTCGATTAAAAAGGAACTCAGAATCCTGAGATAATGCGAAAAAAGCAATAAAAATGTATTCCAACATAATTCCTAATCCAAACGTGCAAAATGTCTAAAAATGCCTGTGATATTGAATACATGTGAGTTTTACTAGATACAGTTGTTTTTCAATGGTTTGCAAATACAAAAATGAGGTTTTACTCAATATGACTGTATACTGTAACACTCAATATGACAGTTATTTAAACATAACTCCTAAACCACACATTAAAAATGGCTAATAATGCCTGAAATAATGCATCTTTGGGAGTTTTACTAGAAACATATGCTTTTTTAAATCTTGCAAATGCAAAAAGTAGTTTTTTACTCAATATGACTATAATAGTCTTAGAATCCTGAGATAATGCGAAAAAAGCAATAAAAATGTATTCCAACATAATTCCTAATCCAAACGTGCAAAATGTCTAAAAATGCCTGTGATATTCAATACATGTGAGTTTTACTAGATACAGTTGTTTTTCAATGGTTTGCAAATACAAAAATGAGGTTTTACTCAATATGACTGTATACTGTAACACTCAATATGACAGTTATTTAAACATAACTCCTAAACCACACATTAAAAATGGCTAATAATGCCTGAAATAATGCATCTTTGGGAGTTTTACTAAAAACATATGCTTTTTTAAATCTTGCAAATGCAAAAAGTAGTTTTTTACTCAATATGACTATAATAGTCTTAGAATCCTGAGATAATGCGAAAAAAGCAATAAAAATGTATTCAAACATAACTTCTAAACAACACATGCAAAATGGCTAATAATGCCCAGAGATATGTTTTTTTGTTAGTTTTACTAGAAAAATGATCTTTTGTAAGGTTTGCAAAGACACAAATTAGTTTTTTTATTCAATATAACAGTGTAACTGTCATACTAAATATGAAGGGTTTATAATCATAACTCCAAAACCAAATATGAAATGTGTCTTAAAAAGCCTTTAATATTGAATTTATGTAAGTTTTAGCAGAATCAGGTATTTTGGAAAGGTTGACAAATACAAATATTAGATTTTACTGGTCTCATATTGGTCACACTCAAAATGACATTTTTTGAAACATAACTCCAAAAATACACATGCAAATAGTCTAATAATGCCTGAAGAAATGCATCTTCGAGAGTTTTCCAGAAAGAAAAACATTTGGTAAGGTTTGCAAAAACAAAATTTGATTTGTTACTCAATTTGACAGTAATGTACTTAGAATCCTGAGATAATGCGAAAAAAGCAATAAAAATGTATTCCAACATAATTCCTAATCCAAACGTGCAAAATGTCTAAAAATGCCTGTGATATTGAATACATGTTAGTTTTACTAGATACAGTTGTTTTTCAATGGTTTGCAAATACAAAAATGAGGTTTTAATCAATATGACTGTATACTGTAACACTCAATATGACAGTTATTTAAACATAACTCCTACACCACACATTAAAAATGGCTAATAATGCCTGAAATAATGCATCTTTGGGAGTTTTACTAGAAACATATGCTTTTTTAAATCTTGCAAATGCAAAAAGTCGTTTTTTACTCAATATGACTATAATAGTCTTAGAATCCTGAGATAATGCGAAAAAAGCAATAAAAATGTATTCAAACATAACTTCTAAACAACACATGCAAAATGGCTAATAATGCCCAGAGATATGTTTTTTTGTTAGTTTTACTAGAAAAATGATCTTTTGTAAGGTTTGCAAAGACACAAATTAGTTTTTGTATTCAATATAACAGTGTAACTGTCATACTAAATATGAAAGGTTTATAATCATAACTCCAAAACCAAATATGAAATTTGTCTTAAAAAGCCTTTAATATTGAATTTATGTAAGTTTTAGCAGAATCAGGTATTTTGAAAAGGTTGACAAATACAAATATTAGATTTTACTGGCCTCATATTGGTCACACTCAAAATGACATTTTTTGAAACATAACTCCAAAAATACACATGTAAAATGTCTAATAATGCCTGAAGAAATGCATCTTCAAGAGTTTTCCTGAAAAAAAAAAACATTTGGTAAGGTTTGCAAAAACAAAATTTGATTTGTTACTCAATTCGATTAAAAAGGAACTTAGAATCCTCAGATAATGCGGAAAAAGCAATAAAAATGTATTCCAACATAATTCCTAATCCAAACGTGCAAAATGTCTAAAAATGCCTGTGATATTGGATACATGTGAGTTTTACTAGATACAGTTGTTTTTCAATGGTTTGCAAATACAAAAATGAGGTTTTACTCAATATGACTGTATACTGTAACACTCAATATGACAGTTATTTAAACATAACTCCTAAACCACACATTAAAAATGGCTAATAATGCCTGAAATAATGCATCTTTGGGAGTTTTACTAGAAACATATGCTTTTTTAAATCTTGCAAATGCAAAAAGTAGTTTTTTACTCAATATGACTATAATAGTCTTAGAATCCTGAGATTTTGCGAAAAAAGCAATAAAAATGTATTCAAAAATAACTTCTAAACAACACATGCAAAATGGCTAATAATGCCCAGAGATATGTTTTTTTGTTAGTTTTACTAGAAAAATGATCTTTTGTAAGGTTTGCAAAGACACAAATTAGTTTTTTTATTCAATATAACAGTGTAACTGTCATACTAAATATGAAGGGTTTATAATCATAACTCCAAAACCAAATATGAAATTTGTCTTAAAAAGCCTTTAATATTGAATTTATGTAAGTTTTAGCAGAATCAGGTATTTTGGAAAGGTTGACAAATACAAATATTAGATTTTACTGGCCTCATATTGGTCACACTCAAAATGACATTTTTTGAAACATAACTCCAAAAATACACATGCAAAATGTCTAACAATGCCTGAAAAAATGCATCTTCAAGAGTTTTCCTGAAAAAAAAAAACATTTGGTAAGGTTTGCAAAAACAAAATTTGATTTGTTACTCAGTTCGATTAAAAAGGAACTCAGAATCCTGAGATAATGCGAAAAAAGCAATAAAAATGTATTCCAACATAATTCCTAATCCAAACGTGCAAAATGTCTAAAAATGCCTGTGATATTGAATACATGTGAGTTTTACTAGATACAGTTGTTTTTCAATGGTTTGCAAATACAAAAATGAGGTTTTACTCAATATGACTGTATACTGTAACACTCAATATGACAGTTATTTAAACATAATTCCTAAACCACACATTAAAAATGGCTAATAATGCCTGAAATAATGCATCTTTGGGAGTTTTACTAGAAACATATGCTTTTTTAAATCTTGCAAATGCAAAAAGTAGTTTTTTACTCAATATGACTATAATAGTCTTAGAATCCTGAGATAATGCGAAAAAAGCAATAAAAATGTATTCCAACATAATTCCTAATCCAAACGTGCAAAATGTCTAAAAATGCCTGTGATATTCAATACATGTGAGTTTTACTAGATACAGTTGTTTTTCAATGGTTTGCAAATACAAAAATGAGGTTTTACTCAATATGACTGTATACTGTAACACTCAATATGACAGTTATTTAAACATAACTCCTAAACCACACATTAAAAATGGCTAATAATGCCTGAAATAATGCATCTTTGGGAGTTTTACTAAAAACATATGCTTTTTTAAATCTTGCAAATGCAAAAAGTAGTTTTTTACTCAATATGACTATAATAGTCTTAGAATCCTGAGATAATGCGAAAAAAGCAATAAAAATGTATTCAAACATAACTTCTAAACAACACATGCAAAATGGCTAATAATGCCCAGAGATATGTTTTTTTGTTAGTTTTACTAGAAAAATGATCTTTTGTAAGGTTTGCAAAGACACAAATTAGTTTTTTTATTCAATATAACAGTGTAACTGTCATACTAAATATGAAGGGTTTATAATCATAACTCCAAAACCAAATATGAAATGTGTCTTAAAAAGCCTTTAATATTGAATTTATGTAAGTTTTAGCAGAATCAGGTATTTTGGAAAGGTTGACAAATACAAATATTAGATTTTACTGGCCTCATATTGGTCACACTCAAAATGACATTTTTTGAAACATAACTCCAAAAATACACATGCAAATAGTCTAATAATGCCTGAAGAAATGCATCTTCGAGAGTTTTCCAGAAAGAAAAACATTTGGTAAGGTTTGCAAAAACAAAATTTGATTTGTTACTCAATTTGACAGTAATGTACTTAGAATCCTGAGATAATGCGAAAAAAGCAATAAAAATGTATTCCAACATAATTCCTAATCCAAACGTGCAAAATGTCTAAAAATGCCTGTGATATTGAATACATGTTAGTTTTACTAGATACAGTTGTTTTTCAATGGTTTGCAAATACAAAAATGAGGTTTTAATCAATATGACTGTATACTGTAACACTCAATATGACAGTTATTTAAACATAACTCCTACACCACACATTAAAAATGGCTAATAATGCCTGAAATAATGCATCTTTGGGAGTTTTACTAGAAACATATGCTTTTTTAAATCTTGCAAATGCAAAAAGTCGTTTTTTACTCAATATGACTATAATAGTCTTAGAATCCTGAGATAATGCGAAAAAAGCAATAAAAATGTATTCAAACATAACTTCTAAACAACACATGCAAAATGGCTAATAATGCCCAGAGATATGTTTTTTTGTTAGTTTTACTAGAAAAATGATCTTTTGTAAGGTTTGCAAAGACACAAATTAGTTTTTGTATTCAATATAACAGTGTAACTGTCATACTAAATATGAAAGGTTTATAATCATAACTCCAAAACCAAATATGAAATTTGTCTTAAAAAGCCTTTAATATTGAATTTATGTAAGTTTTAGCAGAATCAGGTATTTTGGAAAGGTTGACAAATACAAATATTAGATTTTACTGGCCTCATATTGGTCACACTCAAAATGACATTTTTTGAAACATAACTCCAAAAATACACATGCAAAATGTCTAACAATGCCTGAACAAATGCATCTTCAAGAGTTTTCCTGAAAAAAAAAAACATTTGGTAAGGTTTGCAAAAACAAAATTTGATTTGTTACTCAGTTCGATTAAAAAGGAACTCAGAATCCTGAGATGATGCGAAAAAAGCAATAAAAATGTATTCCAACATAATTCCTAATCCAAACGTGCAAAATGTCTAAAAATGCCTGTGATATTGAATACATGTGAGTTTTACTAGATACAGTTGTTTTTCAATGGTTTGCAAATACAAAAATGAGGTTTTACTCAATATGACTGTATACTGTAACACTCAATATGACAGTTATTTAAACATAACTCCTAAACCACACATTAAAAATGGCTAATAATGCCTGAAATAATGCATCTTTGGGAGTTTTACTAGAAACATATGCTTTTTTAAATCTTGCAAATGCAAAAAGTAGTTTTTTACTCAATATGACTATAATAGTCTTAGAATCCTGAGATAATGCGAAAAAAGCAATAAAAATGTATTCCAACATAATTCCTAATCCAAACGTGCAAAATGTCTAAAAATGCCTGTGATATTCAATACATGTGAGTTTTACTAGATACAGTTGTTTTTCAATGGTTTGCAAATACAAAAATGAGGTTTTACTCAATATGACTGTATACTGTAACACTCAATATGACAGTTATTTAAACATAACTCCTAAACCACACATTAAAAATGGCTAATAATGCCTGAAATAATGCATCTTTGGGAGTTTTACTAAAAACATATGCTTTTTTAAATCTTGCAAATGCAAAAAGTAGTTTTTTACTCAATATGACTATAATAGTCTTAGAATCCTGAGATAATGCGAAAAAAGCAATAAAAATGTATTCAAACATAACTTCTAAACAACACATGCAAAATGGCTAATAATGCCCAGAGATATGTTTTTTTGTTAGTTTTACTAGAAAAATGATCTTTTGTAAGGTTTGCAAAGACACAAATTAGTTTTTTTATTCAATATAACAGTGTAACTGTCTTATATTAAATATGAAGGGTTTATAATCATAACTCCAAAACCAAATATGAAATTTGTCTTAAAAAGCCTTTAATATTGAATTTATGTAAGTTTTAGCAGAATCAGGTATTTTGGAAAGGTTGACAAATACAAATATTAGATTTTACTGGCCTCATATTGGTCACACTCAAAATGACATTTTTTGAAACATAACTCCAAAAATACACATGCAAATAGTCTAATAATGCCTGAAGAAATGCATCTTCGAGAGTTTTCCAGAAAGAAAAACATTTGGTAAGGTTTGCAAAAACAAAATTTGATTTGTTACTCAATTTGACAGTAATGTACTTAGAATCCTGAGATAATGCGAAAAAAGCAATAAAAATGTATTCCAACATAATTCCTAATCCAAACGTGCAAAATGTCTAAAAATACCTGTGATATTGAATACATGTTAGTTTTACTAGATACAGTTGTTTTTCAATGGTTTGCAAATACAAAAATGAGGTTTTAATCAATATGACTGTATACTGTAACACTCAATATGACAGTTATTTAAACATAACTCCTACACCACACATTAAAAATGGCTAATAATGCCTGAAATAATGCATCTTTGGGAGTTTTACTAGAAACATATGCTTTTTTAAATCTTGCAAATGCAAAAAGTCGTTTTTTACTCAATATGACTATAATAGTCTTAGAATCCTGAGATAATGCGAAAAAAGCAATAAAAATGTATTCAAACATAACTTCTAAACAACACATGCAAAATGGCTAATAATGCCCAGAGATATGTTTTTTTGTTAGTTTTACTAGAAAAATGATCTTTTGTAAGGTTTGCAAAGACACAAATTAGTTTTTGTATTCAATATAACAGTGTAACTGTCATACTAAATATGAAAGGTTTATAATCATAACTCCAAAACCAAATATGAAATTTGTCTTAAAAAGCCTTTAATATTGAATTTATGTAAGTTTTAGCAGAATCAGGTATTTTGAAAAGGTTGACAAATACAAATATTAGATTTTACTGGCCTCATATTGGTCACACTCAAAATGACATTTTTTGAAACATAACTCCAAAAATACACATGCAAAATGTCTAATAATGCCTGAAGAAATGCATCTTCAAGAGTTTTCCTGAAAAAAAAAAACATTTGGTAAGGTTTGCAAAAACAAAATTTGATTTGTTACTCAATTCGATTAAAAAGGAACTTAGAATCCTGAGATAATGCGAAAAAAGCAATAAAAATGTATTCCAACATAATTCCTAATCCAAACGTGCAAAATGTCTAAAAATGCCTGTGATATTGGATACATGTGAGTTTTACTAGATACAGTTGTTTTTCAATGGTTTGCAAATACAAAAATGAGGTTTTACTCAATATGACTGTATACTGTAACACTCAATATGACAGTTATTTAAACATAACTCCTAAACCACACATTAAAAATGGCTAATAATGCCTGAAATAATGCATCTTTGGGAGTTTTACTAGAAACATATGCTTTTTTAAATCTTGCAAATGCAAAAAGTAGTTTTTTACTCAATATGACTATAATAGTCTTAGAATCCTGAGATAATGCGAAAAAAGCAATAAAAATGTATTCAAAAATAACTTCTAAACAACACATGCAAAATGGCTAATAATGCCCAGAGATATGTTTTTTTGTTAGTTTTACTAGAAAAATGATCTTTTGTAAGGTTTGCAAAGACACAAATTAGTTTTTTTATTCAATATAACAGTGTAACTGTCATACTAAATATGAAGGGTTTATAATCATAACTCCAAAACCAAATATGAAATTTGTCTTAAAAAGCCTTTAATATTGAATTTATGTAAGTTTTAGCAGAATCAGGTATTTTGGAAAGGTTGACAAATACAAATATTAGATTTTACTGGCCTCATATTGGTCACACTCAAAATGACATTTTTTGAAACATAACTCCAAAAATACACATGCAAAATGTCTAATAATGCCTGAAGAAATGCATCTTCAAGAGTTTTCCTGAAAAAAAAAACATTTGGTAAGGTTTGCAAAAACAAAATTTGATTTGTTACTCAATTCGATTAAAAAGGAACTCAGAATCCTGAGATAATGCGAAAAAAGCAATAAAAATGTATTCCAACATAATTCCTAATCCAAACGTGCAAAATGTCTAAAAATGCCTGTGATATTGAATACATGTGAGTTTTACTAGATACAGTTGTTTTTCAATGGTTTGCAAATACAAAAATGAGGTTTTACTCAATATGACTGTATACTGTAACACTCAATATGACAGTTATTTAAACATAACTCCTAAACCACACATTAAAAATGGCTAATAATGCCTGAAATAATGCATCTTTGGGAGTTTTACTAGAAACATATGCTTTTTTAAATCTTGCAAATGCAAAAAGTAGTTTTTTACTCAATATGACTATAATAGTCTTAGAATCCTGAGATAATGCAAAAAAAGCAATAAAAATGTATTCAAACATAACTTCTAAACAACACATGCAAAATGGCTAATAATGCCCAGAGATATGTTTTTTTGTTAGTTTTACTAGAAAAATGATCTTTTGTAAGGTTTGCAAAGACACAAATTAGTTTTTTTATTCAATATAACAGTGTAACTGTCATACTAAATATGAAGGGTTTATAATCATAACTCCAAAACCAAATATGAAATTTGTCTTAAAAAGCCTTTAATATTGAATTTATGTAAGTTTTAGCAGAATCAGGTATTTTGGAAAGGTTGACAAATACAAATATTAGATTTTACTGGCCTCATATTGGTCACACTCAAAATGACATTTTTTGAAACATAACTCCAAAAATACACATGCAAATAGTCTAATAATGCCTGAAGAAATGCATCTTCGAGAGTTTTCCAGAAAAAAAACATTTGGTAAGGTTTGCAAAAACAAAATTTGATTTGTTACTCAATTTGACAGTAATGTACTTAGAATCCTGAGATAATGCGAAAAAAGCAATAAAAATGTATTCCAACATAATTCCTAATCCAAACGTGCAAAATGTCTAAAAATGCCTGTGATATTCAATACATGTGAGTTTTACTAGATACAGTTGTTTTTCAATGGTTTGCAAATACAAAAATGAGGTTTTAATCAATATGACTGTATACTGTGACACTCAATATGACAGTTATTTAAACATAACTCCTACACCACACATTAAAAATGACTAATAATGCCTGAAATAATGCAGCTTTGGGAGTTTTACTAGAAACATATGCTTTTTTAAATCTTGCAAATGCAAAAAGTAGTTTTTTACTCAATATGACTATAATAGTCTTAGAATCCTGAGATAATGCGAAAAAAGCAATAAAAATGTATTCAAACACAACTTCTAAAAAACATATGCAAAATGGCTAATAATGCCCAGAGATGTGTTTTTTTGTTAGTTGTACTAGAACAATTATCTTTTGTAAGGTTTGCAAAGACACAAATTAGTTTTTTTATTCAATATAACAGTGTAACTGTCATACTAAATATGAAAGGTTTATAATCATAACTCCAAAACCAAATATGAAATTTGTCTTAAACAGCCTTTAATATTGAATGTATGTAAGTTCTACCAGAATCAGGTATTTTGGAAAGAATCACAAATACAAATATTAGATTTTACTGGCCTCATATTGGTCACACTCAAAATGACATTTTTTGAAACATAACTCCAAAAATACACATGCAAAATGTCTAATAATGCCTGAAGAAATGCATCTTCAAGAGTTTTCCTGAAAAAAAAAAACATTTGGTAAGGTTTGCAAAAACAAAATTTGATTTGTTACTCAATTCGATTAAAATGGAACTTAGAATCCTGAGATAATGCGAAAAAAGCAATAAAAATGTATTCCAACATAATTCCTAATCCAAACGTGCAAAATGTCTAAAAATGCCTGTGATATTGAATACATGTGAGTTTTACTAGATACAGTTGTTTTTCAATGGTTTGCAAATACAAAAATGAGGTTTTACTCAATATGACTGTATACTGTAACACTCAATATGACAGTTATTTAAACATAACTCCTAAACCACACATTAAAAATGGCTAATAATGCCTGAAATAATGCATCTTTGGGAGTTTTACTAAAAACATATGCTTTTTTAAATCTTGCAAATGCAAAAAGTAGTTTTTTACTCAATATGACTATAATAGTCTTAGAATCCTGAGATAATGCGAAAAAAGCAATAAAAATGTATTCAAACATAACTTCTAAACAACACATGCAAAATGGCTAATAATGCCCAGAGATATGTTTTTTTGTTAGTTTTACTAGAAAAATGATCTTTTGTAAGGTTTGCAAAGACACAAATTAGTTTTTTTATTCAATATAACAGTGTAACTGTCATACTAAATATGAAGGGTTTATAATCATAACTCCAAAACCAAATATGAAATTTGCTTAAAAAGCCTTTAATATTGAATTTATGTAAGTTTTAGCAGAATCAGGTATTTTGGAAAGGTTGACGAATACAAATATTAGATTTTACTGGCCTCATATTGGTCACACTCAAAATGACATTTTTTGAAACATAACTCCAAAAATACACATGCAAATAGTCTAATAATGCCTGAAGAAATGCATCTTCGAGAGTTTTCCAGAAAAAAAACATTTGGTAAGGTTTGCAAAAACAAAATTTGATTTGTTACTCAATTTGACAGTAATGTACTTAGAATCCTGAGATAATGCGAAAAAAGCAATAAAAATGTATTCCAACATAATTCCTAATCCAAACGTGCAAAATGTCTAAAAATGCCTGTGATATTCAATACATGTGAGTTTTACTAGATACAGTTGTTTTTCAATGGTTTGCAAATACAAAAATGAGGTTTTACTCAAAATGACTGTATACTGTAACACTCAATATGACAGTTATTTAAACATAACTCCTAAACCACACATTAAAAATGGCTAATAATGCCTGAAATAATGCATCTTTGGGAGTTTTACTAAAAACATATGCTTTTTTAAATCTTGCAAATGCAAAAAGTAGTTTTTTACTCAATATGACTATAATAGTCTTAGAATCCTGAGATAATGCGAAAAAAGCAATAAAAATGTATTCAAACATAACTTCTAAACAACACATGCAAAATGGCTGATAATGCCCAGAGATATGTTTTTTTGTTAGTTTTACTAGAAAAATGATATTTTGTAAGGTTTGCAAAGACACAAATTAGTTTTTTTATTCAATATAACAGTGTAACTGTCATACTAAATATGAAGGGTTTATAATCATAACTCCAAAACCAAATATGAAATTTGTCTTAAAAAGCCTTTAATATTGAATTTATGTAAGTTTTAGCAGAATCAGGTATTTTGAAAAGGTTGACAAATACAAATATTAGATTTTACTGGCCTCATATTGGTCACACTCAAAATGACATTTTTTGAAACATAACTCCAAAAATACACATGCAAAATGTCTAATAATACCTGAAGAAATGCATCTTCAAGAGTTTTCCTGAAAAAAAAAAACATTTGGTAAGGTTTGCAAAAACAAAATTTGATTTGTTACTCAATTCGATTAAAAAGGAACTTAGAATCCTGAGATAATGCGAAAAAAGCAATAAAAATGTATTCCAACATAATTCCTAATCCAAACGTGCAAAATGTCTAAAAATGCCTGTGATATTCAATACATGTGAGTTTCACTAGATACAGTTGTTTTTCAATGGTTTGCAAATACAAAAATGAGGTTTTACTCAATATGACTGTATACTGTAACACTCAATATGACAGTTATTTAAACATAACTCCTAAACCACACATTAAAAATGGCTAATAATGCCTGAAATAATGCATCTTTGGGAGTTTTACTAAAAACATATGCTTTTTCAAATCTTGCAAATGCAAAAAGTAGTTTTTTACTCAATATGACTATAATAGTCTTAGAATCCTGAGATAATGCGAAAAAAGCAACAAAAATGTATTCAAACATAACTTCTAAACAACACATGCAAAATGGCTAATAATGCCCAGAGATATGTTTTTTTGTTAGTTTTACTAGAAAAATGATCTTTTGTAAGGTTTGCAAAGACACAAATTAGTTTTTTTATTCAATATAACAGTGTAACTGTCATACTAAATATGAAGGGTTTATAATCATAACTCCAAAACCAAATATGAAATTTGTCTTAAAAAGCCTTTAATATTGAATTGATGTAAGTTTTAGCAGAATCAGGTATTTTGGAAAGGTTGACAAATACAAATATTAGATTTTACTGGCCTCATATTGGTCACACTCAAAATGACATTTTTTGAAACATAACTCCAAAAATACACATGCAAAATGTCTAATAATGCCTGAAGAAATGCATCTTCAAGAGTTTTCCTGAAAAAAAAAAACATTTGGTAATGTTTGCAAAAACAAAATTTGATTTGTTACTCATTTCGATTAAAATGGAACTTAGAATCCTGAGATAATGCGAAAAAAGCAATAAAAATGTATTCCAACATAATTCCTAATCCAAACGTGCAAAATGTCTAAAAATGCCTTTGATATTGAATACATGTTAGTTTTACTAGATACAGTTGTTTTTCAATGGTTTGCAAATACAAAAATGAGGTTTTAATCAATATGACTGTATACTGTAACACTCAATATGACAGTTATTTAAACATAACTCCTACACCACACATTAAAAATGGCTAATAATGCCTGAAATAATGCATCTTTGGGAGTTTTACTAGAAACATATGCTTTTTTAAATCTTGCAAATGCAAAAAGTCGTTTTTTACTCAATATGACTATAATAGTCTTAGAATCCTGAGATAATGCGAAAAAAGCAATAAAAATGTATTCAAACATAACTTCTAAACAACACATGCAAAATGGCTAATAATGCCCAGAGATATGTTTTTTTGTTAGTTTTACTAGAAAAATGATCTTTTGTAAGGTTTGCAAAGACACAAATTAGTTTTTGTATTCAATATAACAGTGTAACTGTCATACTAAATATGAAAGGTTTATAATCATAACTCCAAAACCAAATATGAAATTTGTCTTAAAAAGCCTTTAATATTGAATTTATGTAGGTTTTAGCAGAATCAGGTATTTTGGAAAGGTTGACAAATACAAATATTAGATTTTACTGGCCTCATATTGGTCACACTCAAAATGACATTTTTTGAAACATAACTCCAAAAATACACATGCAAAATGTCTAACAATGCCTGAAGAAATGCATCTTCAAGAGTTTTCCTGAAAAAAAAAAACATTTGGTAAGGTTTGCAAAAACAAAATTTGATTTGTTACTCAGTTCGATTAAAAAGGAACTCAGAATCCTGAGATGATGCGAAAAAAGCAATAAAAATGTATTCCAACATAATTCCTAATCCAAACGTGCAAAATGTCTAAAAATGCCTGTGATATTGAATACATGTGAGTTTTACTAGATACAGTTGTTTTTCAATGGTTTGCAAATACAAAAATGAGGTTTTACTCAATATGACTGTATACTGTAACACTCAATATGACAGTTATTTAAACATAACTCCTAAACCACACATTAAAAATGGCTAATAATGCCTGAAATAATGCATCTTTGGGAGTTTTACTAGAAACATATGCTTTTTTAAATCTTGCAAATGCAAAAAGTAGTTTTTTACTCAATATGACTATAATAGTCTTAGAATCCTGAGATAATGCGAAAAAAGCAATAAAAATGTATTCCAACATAATTCCTAATCCAAACGTGCAAAATGTCTAAAAATGCCTGTGATATTCAATACATGTGAGTTTTACTAGATACAGTTGTTTTTCAATGGTTTGCAAATACAAAAATGAGGTTTTACTCAATATGACTGTATACTGTAACACTCAATATGACAGTTATTTAAACATAACTCCTAAACCACACATTAAAAATGGCTAATAATGCCTGAAATAATGCATCTTTGGGAGTTTTACTAAAAACATATGCTTTTTTAAATCTTGCAAATGCAAAAAGTAGTTTTTTACTCAATATGACTATAATAGTCTTAGAATCCTGAGATAATGCGAAAAAAGCAATAAAAATGTATTCAAACATAACTTCTAAACAACACATGCAAAATGGCTAATAATGCCCAGAGATATGTTTTTTTGTTAGTTTTACTAGAAAAATGATCTTTTGTAAGGTTTGCAAAGACACAAATTAGTTTTTTTATTCAATATAACAGTGTAACTGTCTTATATTAAATATGAAGGGTTTATAATCATAACTCCAAAACCAAATATGAAATTTGTCTTAAAAAGCCTTTAATATTGAATTTATGTAAGTTTTAGCAGAATCAGGTATTTTGGAAAGGTTGACAAATACAAATATTAGATTTTACTGGCCTCATATTGGTCACACTCAAAATGACATTTTTTGAAACATAACTCCAAAAATACACATGCAAATAGTCTAATAATGCCTGAAGAAATGCATCTTCGAGAGTTTTCCAGAAAGAAAAACATTTGGTAAGGTTTGCAAAAACAAAATTTGATTTGTTACTCAATTTGACAGTAATGTACTTAGAATCCTGAGATAATGCGAAAAAAGCAATAAAAATGTATTCCAACATAATTCCTAATCCAAACGTGCAAAATGTCTAAAAATACCTGTGATATTGAATACATGTTAGTTTTACTAGATACAGTTGTTTTTCAATGGTTTGCAAATACAAAAATGAGGTTTTAATCAATATGACTGTATACTGTAACACTCAATATGACAGTTATTTAAACATAACTCCTACACCACACATTAAAAATGGCTAATAATGCCTGAAATAATGCATCTTTGGGAGTTTTACTAGAAACATATGCTTTTTTAAATCTTGCAAATGCAAAAAGTCGTTTTTTACTCAATATGACTATAATAGTCTTAGAATCCTGAGATAATGCGAAAAAAGCAATAAAAATGTATTCAAACATAACTTCTAAACAACACATGCAAAATGGCTAATAATGCCCAGAGATATGTTTTTTTGTTAGTTTTACTAGAAAAATGATCTTTTGTAAGGATTGCAAAGACACAAATTAGTTTTTGTATTCAATATAACAGTGTAACTGTCATACTAAATATGAAAGGTTTATAATCATAACTCCAAAACCAAATATGAAATTTGTCTTAAAAAGCCTTTAATATTGAATTTATGTAAGTTTTAGCAGAATCAGGTATTTTGAAAAGGTTGACAAATACAAATATTAGATTTTACTGGCCTCATATTGGTCACACTCAAAATGACATTTTTTGAAACATAACTCCAAAAATACACATGCAAAATGTCTAATAATGCCTGAAGAAATGCATCTTCAAGAGTTTTCCTGAAAAAAAAAAACATTTGGTAAGGTTTGCAAAAACAAAATTTGATTTGTTACTCAATTCGATTAAAAAGGAACTTAGAATCCTGAGATAATGCGAAAAAAGCAATAAAAATGTATTCCAACATAATTCCTAATCCAAACGTGCAAAATGTCTAAAAATGCCTGTGATATTGGATACATGTGAGTTTTACTAGATACAGTTGTTTTTCAATGGTTTGCAAATACAAAAATGAGGTTTTACTCAATATGACTGTATACTGTAACACTCAATATGACAGTTATTTAAACATAACTCCTAAACCACACATTAAAAATGGCTAATAATGCCTGAAATAATGCATCTTTGGGAGTTTTACTAGAAACATATGCTTTTTTAAATCTTGCAAATGCAAAAAGTAGTTTTTTACTCAATATGACTATAATAGTCTTAGAATCCTGAGATAATGCGAAAAAAGCAATAAAAATGTATTCAAAAATAACTTCTAAACAACACATGCAAAATGGCTAATAATGCCCAGAGATATGTTTTTTTGTTAGTTTTACTAGAAAAATGATCTTTTGTAAGGTTTGCAAAGACACAAATTAGTTTTTTTATTCAATATAACAGTGTAACTGTCATACTAAATATGAAGGGTTTATAATCATAACTCCAAAACCAAATATGAAATTTGTCTTAAAAAGCCTTTAATATTGAATTTATGTAAGTTTTAGCAGAATCAGGTATTTTGGAAAGGTTGACAAATACAAATATTAGATTTTACTGGCCTCATATTGGTCACACTCAAAATGACATTTTTTGAAACATAACTCCAAAAATACACATGCAAAATGTCTAATAATGCCTGAAGAAATGCATCTTCAAGAGTTTTCCTGAAAAAAAAAACATTTGGTAAGGTTTGCAAAAAAAAATTTGATTTGTTACTCAATTCGATTAAAAAGGAACTCAGAATCCTGAGATAATGCGAAAAAAGCAATAAAAATGTATTCCAACATAATTCCTAATCCAAACGTGCAAAATGTCTAAAAATGCCTGTGATATTGAATACATGTGAGTTTTACTAGATACAGTTGTTTTTCAATGGTTTGCAAATACAAAAATGAGGTTTTACTCAATATGACTGTATACTGTAACACTCAATATGACAGTTATTTAAACATAACTCCTAAACCACACATTAAAAATGGCTAATAATGCCTGAAATAATGCATCTTTGGGAGTTTTACTAGAAACATATGCTTTTTTAAATCTTGCAAATGCAAAAAGTAGTTTTTTACTCAATATGACTATAATAGTCTTAGAATCCTGAGATAATGCAAAAAAAGCAATAAAAATGTATTCAAACATAACTTCTAAACAACACATGCAAAATGGCTAATAATGCCCAGAGATATGTTTTTTTGTTAGTTTTACTAGAAAAATGATCTTTTGTAAGGTTTGCAAAGACACAAATTAGTTTTTTTATTCAATATAACAGTGTAACTGTCATACTAAATATGAAGGGTTTATAATCATAACTCCAAAACCAAATATGAAATTTGTCTTAAAAAGCCTTTAATATTGAATTTATGTAAGTTTTAGCAGAATCAGGTATTTTGGAAAGGTTGACAAATACAAATATTAGATTTTACTGGCCTCATATTGGTCACACTCAAAATGACATTTTTTGAAACATAACTCCAAAAATACACATGCAAATAGTCTAATAATGCCTGAAGAAATGCATCTTCGAGAGTTTTCCAGAAAAAAAACATTTGGTAAGGTTTGCAAAAACAAAATTTGATTTGTTACTCAATTTGACAGTAATGTACTTAGAATCCTGAGATAATGCGAAAAAAGCAATAAAAATGTATTCCAACATAATTCCTAATCCAAACGTGCAAAATGTCTAAAAATGCCTGTGATATTCAATACATGTGAGTTTTACTAGATACAGTTGTTTTTCAATGGTTTGCAAATACAAAAATGAGGTTTTAATCAATATGACTGTATACTGTGACACTCAATATGACAGTTATTTAAACATAACTCCTACACCACACATTAAAAATGACTAATAATGCCTGAAATAATGCAGCTTTGGGAGTTTTACTAGAAACATATGCTTTTTTAAATCTTGCAAATGCAAAAAGTAGTTTTTTACTCAATATGACTATAATAGTCTTAGAATCCTGAGATAATGCGAAAAAAGCAATAAAAATGTATTCAAACACAACTTCTAAAAAACATATGCAAAATGGCTAATAATGCCCAGAGATGTGTTTTTTTGTTAGTTGTACTAGAACAATTATCTTTTGTAAGGTTTGCAAAGACACAAATTAGTTTTTTTATTCAATATAACAGTGTAACTGTCATACTAAATATGAAAGGTTTATAATCATAACTCCAAAACCAAATATGAAATTTGTCTTAAACAGCCTTTAATATTGAATGTATGTAAGTTCTACCAGAATCAGGTATTTTGGAAAGAATCACAAATACAAATATTAGATTTTACTGGCCTCATATTGGTCACACTCAAAATGACATTTTTTGAAACATAACTCCAAAAATACACATGCAAAATGTCTAATAATACCTGAAGAAATGCATCTTCAAGAGTTTTCCTGAAAAAAAAAAACATTTGGTAAGGTTTGCAAAAACAAAATTTGATTTGTTACTCAATTCGATTAAAAAGGAACTTAGAATCCTGAGATAATGCGAAAAAAGCAATAAAAATGTATTCCAACATAATTCCTAATCCAAACGTGCAAAATGTCTAAAAATGCCTGTGATATTCAATACATGTGAGTTTCACTAGATACAGTTGTTTTTCAATGGTTTGCAAATACAAAAATGAGGTTTTACTCAATATGACTGTATACTGTAACACTCAATATGACAGTTATTTAAACATAACTCCTAAACCACACATTAAAAATGGCTAATAATGCCTGAAATAATGCATCTTTGGGAGTTTTACTAAAAACATATGCTTTTTCAAATCTTGCAAATGCAAAAAGTAGTTTTTTACTCAATATGACTATAATAGTCTTAGAATCCTGAGATAATGCGAAAAAAGCAACAAAAATGTATTCAAACATAACTTCTAAACAACACATGCAAAATGGCTAATAATGCCCAGAGATATGTTTTTTTGTTAGTTTTACTAGAAAAATGATCTTTTGTAAGGTTTGCAAAGACACAAATTAGTTTTTTTATTCAATATAACAGTGTAACTGTCATACTAAATATGAAGGGTTTATAATCATAACTCCAAAACCAAATATGAAATTTGTCTTAAAAAGCCTTTAATATTGAATTTATGTAAGTTTTAGCAGAATCAGGTATTTTGGAAAGGTTGACAAATACAAATATTAGATTTTACTGGCCTCATATTGGTCACACTCAAAATGACATTTTTTGAAACATAACTCCAAAAATACACATGCAAAATGTCTAATAATGCCTGAAGAAATGCATCTTCAAGAGTTTTCCTGAAAAAAAAAAACATTTGGTAATGTTTGCAAAAACAAAATTTGATTTGTTACTCATTTCGATTAAAATGGAACTTAGAATCCTGAGATAATGCGAAAAAAGCAATAAAAATGTATTCCAACATAATTCCTAATCCAAACGTGCAAAATGTCTAAAAATGCCTTTGATATTGAATACATGTTAGTTTTACTAGATACAGTTGTTTTTCAATGGTTTGCAAATACAAAAATGAGGTTTTAATCAATATGACTGTATACTGTAACACTCAATATGACAGTTATTTAAACATAACTCCTACACCACACATTAAACATGGCTAATAATGCCTGAAATAATGCATCTTTGGGAGTTTTACTAGAAACATATGCTTTTTTAAATCTTGCAAATGCAAAAAGTAGTTTTTTACTCAATATGACTATAATAGTCTTAGAATCCTGAGATAATGCGAAAAAAGCAATAAAAATGTATTCAAACATAACTTCTAAACAACACATGCAAAATGGCTAATAATGCCCAGAGATATGTTTTTTTGTTAGTTTTACTAGAAAAATGAACTTTTGTAAGGTTTGCAAAGACACAAATTAGTTTTTGTATTCAATATAACAGTGTAACTGTCATACTAAATATGAAAGTTTTATAACCATAACTCCAAAACCAAATATGAAATTTGTCTTAAAAAGCCTTTAATATTGAATTTATGTAAGTTTTAGCAGAATCAGGTATTTTGAAAAGGTTGACAAATACAAATATTAGATTTTACTGGCCTCATATTGGTCACACTCAAAATGACATTTTTTGAAACATAACTCCAAAAATACACATGCAAAATGTCTAATAAGGCCTGAAGAAATGCATCTTCAAGAGTTTTCCTGAAAAAAAAAAACATTTGGTAAGGTTTGCAAAAACAAAATTTGATTTGTTACTCAATTCGATTAAAAAGGAACTTAGAATCCTGAGATAATGCGAAAAAAGCAATAAAAATGTATTCCAACATAATTCCTAATCCAAACGTGCAAAATGTCTAAAAATGCCTGTGATATTGAATACATGTGAGTTTTACTAGATACAGTTGTTTTTCAATGGTTTGCAAATACAAAAATGAGGTTTTACTCAATATGACTGTATACTGTAACACTCAATATGACAGTTATTTAAACATAACTCCTAAACCACACATTAAAAATGGCTAATAATGCCTGAAATAATGCATCTTTGGGAGTTTTACTAGAAACATATGCTTTTTTAAATCTTGCAAATGCAAAAAGTAGTGTTTTACTCAATATGACTATAAGAGTCTTAGAATCCTGAGATAATGCGAAAAAAGCAATAAAAATGTATTCAAACACAACTTCTAAACAACATATGCAAAATGGCTAATAATGCCCAGAGATGTGTTTTTTTGTTAGTTGTACTAGAACAATTATCTTTTGTAAGGTTTGCAAAGACACAAATTAGTTTTTTTATTCAATATAACAGTGTAACTGTCATACTAAATATGAAAGGTTTATAATCATAACTCCAAAACCAAATATGAAATTTGTCTTAAACAGCCTTTAATATTGAATTTATGTAAGTTCTTCCAGAATCAGGTATTTTGGAAAGAATCACAAATACAAATATTAGATTTTACTGGCCTCATATTGGTCACACTCAAAATGACATTTTTTGAAACATAACTCCAAAAATACACATGCAAATAGTCTAATAATGCCTGAAGAAATGCATCTTCGAGAGTTTTCCAGAAAAAAAACATTTGGTAAGGTTTGCAAAAACAAAATTTGATTTGTTACTCAATTTGACAGTAATGTACTTAGAATCCTGAGATAATGCGAAAAAAGCAATAAAAATGTATTCCAACATAATTCCTAATCCAAACGTGCAAAATGTCTAAAAATGCCTGTGATATTCAATTGATGTGAGTTTTACTAGATACAGTTGTTTTTCAATGGTTTGCAAATACAAAAATGAGGTTTTACTCAATATGACTGTATACTGTAACACTCAATATGACAGTTATTTAAACATAACTCCTAAACCACACATTAAAAATGGCTAATAGTGCCTGAAATAATGCATCTTTGGGAGTTTTACTAAAAACATATGCTTTTTTAAATCTTGCAAATGCAAAAAGTAGTTTTTTACTCAATATGACTATAATAGTCTTAGAATCCTGAGATAATGCGAAAAAAGCAATAAAAATGTATTCAAACATAACTTCTAAACAACACATGCAAAATGGCTAATAATGCCCAGAGATATGTTTTTTTGTTAGTTTTACTAGAAAAATTATCTTTTGTAAGGTTTGCAAAGACACAAATTAGTTTTTTTATTCAATATAACAGTGTAACTGTCATACTAAATATGAAGGGTTTATAATCATAACTCCAAAACCAAATATGAAATTTGTCTTAAAAAGCCTTTAATATTGAATTTATGTAAGTTTTAGCAGAATCAGGTATTTTGGAAAGGTTGACGAATACAAATATTAGATTTTACTGGCCTCATATTGGTCACACTCAAAATGACATTTTTTGAAACATAACTCCAAAAATACACATGCAAATAGTCTAATAATGCCTGAAGAAATGCATCTTCGAGAGTTTTCCAGAAAAAAAACATTTGGTAAGGTTTGCAAAAACAAAATTTGATTTGTTACTCAATTTGACAGTAATGTACTTAGAATCCCGAGATAATGCGAAAAAAGCAATAAAAATGTATTCCAACATAATTCCTAATCCAAACGTGCAAAATGTCTAAAAATGCCTGTGATATTCAATTGATGTGAGTTTTACTAGATACAGTTGTTTTTCAATGGTTTGCAAATACAAAAATGAGGTTTTACTCAATATGACTGTATACTGTAACACTCAATATGACAGTTATTTAAACATAACTCCTAAACCACACATTAAAAATGGCTAATAATGCCTGAAATAATGCATCTTTGGGAGTTTTACTAAAAACATATGCTTTTTTAAATCTTGCAAATGCAAAAAGTAGTTTTTTACTCAATATGACTATAATAGTCTTAGAATCCTGAGATAATGCGAAAAAAGCAATAAAAATGTATTCAAACATAACTTCTAAACAACACATGCAAAATGGCTAATAATGCCCAGAGATATGTTTTTTTGTTAGTTTTACTAGAAAAATTATCTTTTGTAAGGTTTGCAAAGACACAAATTAGTTTTTTTATTCAATATAACAGTGTAACTGTCATACTAAATATGAAGGGTTTATAATCATAACTCCAAAACCAAATATGAAATTTGTCTTAAAAAGCCTTTAATATTGAATTTATGTAAGTTTTAGCAGAATCAGGTATTTTGGAAAGGTTGACGAATACAAATATTAGATTTTACTGGCCTCATATTGGTCACACTCAAAATGACATTTTTTGAAACATAACTCCAAAAATACACATGCAAATAGTCTAATAATGCCTGAAGAAATGCATCTTCGAGAGTTTTCCAGAAAAAAAACATTTGGTAAGGTTTGCAAAAACAAAATTTGATTTGTTACTCAATTTGACAGTAATGTACTTAGAATCCCGAGATAATGCGAAAAAAGCAATAAAAATGTATTCCAACATAATTCCTAATCCAAACGTGCAAAATGTCTAAAAATGCCTGTGATATTCAATACATGTGAGTTTTACTAGATACAGTTGTTTTTCAATGGTTTGCAAATACAAAAATGAGGTTTTAATCAATATGACTGTATACTGTGACACTCAATATGACAGTTATTTAAACATAACTCCTACACCACACATTAAAAATGACTAATAATGCCTGAAATAATGCATCTTTGGGAGTTTTACTAGAAACATATGCTTTTTTAAATCTTGCAAATGCAAAAAGTAGTTTTTTACTCAATATGACTATAATAGTCTTAGAATCCTGAGATAATGCGAAAAAAGCAATAAAAATGTATTCAAACATAACTTCTAAACAACACATGCAAAATGGCTAATAATGCCCAGAGATATGTTTTTTTGTTAGTTTTACTAGAAAAATGATATTTTGTAAGGTTTGCAAAGACACAAATTAGTTTTTTTATTCAATATAACAGTGTAACTGTCATACTAAATATGAAGGGTTTATAATCATAACTCCAAAACCAAATATGAAATTTGTCTTAAAAAGCCTTTAATATTGAATTTATGTAAGTTTTAGCAGAATCAGGTATTTTGGAAAGGTTGACGAATACAAATATTAGATTTTACTGGCCTCATATTGGTCACACTCAAAATGACATTTTTTGAAACATAACTCCAAAAATACACATGCAAATAGTCTAATAATGCCTGAAGAAATGCATCTTCGAGAGTTTTCCAGAAAAAAAAACATTTGGTAAGGTTTGCAAAAACAAAATTTGATTTGTCACTCAATTTGACAGTAATGTACTTAGAATCCTGAGATAATGCGAAAAAAGCAATAAAAATGTATTCCAACATAATTCCTAATCCAAACGTGCAAAATGTCTAAAAATGCCTGTGATATTGAATACATGTTAGTTTTACTAGATACAGTTGTTTTTCAATGGTTTGCAAATACAAAAATGAGGTTTTAATCAATATGACTGTATACTGTAACACTCAATATGACAGTTATTTAAACATAACTCCTACACCACACATTAAAAATGGCTAATAATGCCTGAAATAATGCATCTTTGGGAGTTTTACTAGAAACATATGCTTTTTTAAATCTTGCAAATGCAAAAAGTAGTTTTTTACTCAATATGACTATAATAGTCTTAGAATCCTGAGATAATGCGAAAAAAGCAATAAAAATGTATTCAAACATAATTTCTAAACAACACATGCAAAATGGCTAATAATGCCCAGAGATATGTTTTTTTGTTAGTTTTACTAAAAAAATGATCTTTTGTAAGGTTTGCAAAGACACAAATTAGTTTTTGTATTCAATATAACAGTGTAACTGTCATACTAAATATGAAAGGTTTATAATCATAACTCCAAAACCAAATATGAAATTTGTCTTAAAAAGCCTTTAATATTGAATTTATGTAAGTTTTAGCAGAATCAGGTATTTTGAAAAGGTTGACAAATACAAATATTAGATTTTACTGGCCTCATATTGGTCACACTCAAAATGACATTTTTTGAAACATAACTCCAAAAATACACATGCAAATAGTCTAATAATGCCTGAAGAAATGCATCTTCAAGAGTTTTCCTGAAAAAAAAAAACATTTGGTAAGGTTTGCAAAAACAAAATTTGATTTGTTACTCAATTCGATTAAAAAGGAACTTAGAATCCTGAGATAATGCGAAAAAAGCAATAAAAATGTATTCCAACATAATTCCTAATCCAAACGTGCAAAATGTCTAAAAATGCCTGTGATATTCAATACATGTGAGTTTTACTAGATACAGTTGTTTTTCAATGGTTTGCAAATACAAAAATGAGGTTTTACTCAATATGACTGTATACTGTAACACTCAATATGACAGTTATTTAAACATAACTCCTAAACCACACATTAAAAATGGCTAATAATGCCTGAAATAATGCATCTTTGGGAGTTTTACTAAAAACATATGCTTTTTCAAATCTTGCAAATGCAAAAAGTTGTTTTTTACTCAATATGACTATAATAGTCTTAGAATCCTGAGATAATGCGAAAAAAGCAATACAAATGTATTCCAACATAATTCCTAATCCAAACGTGCAAAATGTCTAAAAATGCTTGTGATATTGAATACATGTGAGTTTTACTAGATACAGTTGTTTTTCAATGGTTTGCAAATACAAAAATGAGGTTTTACTCAATATGACTGTATACTGTAACACTCAATATGACAGTTATTTAAACATAACTCCTAAACCACACATTAAAAATGGCTAATAATGCCTGAAATAATGCATCTTTGGGAGTTTTACTAAAAACATATGCTTTTTTAAATCTTGCAAATGCAAAAAGTAGTTTTTTACTCAATATGACTATAATAGTCTTAGAATCCTGAGATAATGCGAAAAAAGCAATAAAAATGTATTCAAACATAACTTCTAAACAACACATGCAAAATGGCTAATAATGCCCAGAGATATGTTTTTTTGTTAGTTTTACTAGAAAAATGATCTTTTGTAAGGTTTGCAAAGACACAAATTAGTTTTTTTATTCAATATAACAGTGTAACTGTCATACTAAATATGAAAGGTTTATAATCATAACTCCAAAACCAAATATGAAATTTGTCTTAAAAAGCCTTTAATATTGAATTTATGTAAGTTTTAGCAGAATCAGGTATTTTGGAAAGGTTGACGAATACAAATATTAGATTTTACTGGCCTCATATTGGTCACACTCAAAATGACATTTTTTGAAACATAACTCCAAAAATACACATGCAAATAGTCTAATAATGCCTGAAGAAATGCATCTTCGAGAGTTTTCCAGAAAAAAAACATTTGGTAAGGTTTGCAAAAACAAAATTTGATTTGTTACTCAATTTGACAGTAATGTACTTAGAATCCTGAGATAATGCGAAAAAAGCAATAAAAATGTATTCCAACATAATTCCTAATCCAAACGTGCAAAATGTCTAAAAATGCCTGTGATATTCAATTGATGTGAGTTTTACTAGATACAGTTGTTTTTCAATGGTTTGCAAATACAAAAATTAGGTTTTACTCAATATGACTGTATACTGTAACACTCAATATGACAGTTATTTAAACATAACTCCTAAACCACACATTAAAAATGGCTAATAATGCCTGAAATAATGCATCTTTGGGAGTTTTACTAAAAACATATGCTTTTTTAAATCTTGCAAATGCAAAAAGTAGTTTTTTACTCAATATGACTATAATAGTCTTAGAATCCTGAGATAATGCGAAAAAAGCAATAAAAATGTATTCAAACATAACTTCTAAACAACACATGCAAAATGGCTAATAATGCCCAGAGATATGTTTTTTTGTTAGTTTTACTAGAAAAATGATATTTTGTAAGGTTTGCAAAGACACAAATTAGTTTTTTTATTCAATATAACAGTGTAACTGTCATACTAAATATGAAGGGTTTATAATCATAACTCCAAAACCAAATATGAAATTTGTCTTAAAAAGCCTTTAATATTGAATTTATGTAAGTTTTAGCAGAATCAGGTATTTTGGAAAGGTTGACAAATACAAATATTAGATTTTACTGGCCTCATATTGGTCACACTCAAAATGACATTTTTTGAAACATAACTCCAAAAATACACATGCAAATAGTCTAATAATGCCTGAAGAAATGCATCTTCGAGAGTTTCCCAGAAAAAAAAACATTTGGTAAGGTTTGCAAAAACAAAATTTGATTTGTTACTCAATTTGACAGTAATGTACTTAGAATCCTGAGATAATGCGAAAAAAGCAATAAAAATGTATTCCAACATAATTCCTAATCCAAACGTGCAAAATGTCTAAAAATGCCTGTGATATTCAATACATGTGAGTTTTACTAGATACAGTTGTTTTTCAATGGTTTGCAAATACAAAAATGAGGTTTTACTCAATATGACTGTATACTGTAACACTCAATATGACAGTTATTTAAACATAACTCCTAAACCACACATTAAAAATGGCTAATAATGCCTGAAATAATGCATCTTTGGGAGTTTTACTAAAAACATATGCTTTTTTAAATCTTGCAAATGCAAAAAGTAGTTTTTTAATCAATATGACTATAATAGTCTTAGAATCCTGAGATAATGCGAAAAAAGCAATAAAAATGTATTCAAACATAACTTCTAAACAACACATGCAAAATGGCTAATAATGCCCAGAGATATGTTTTTTTGTTAGTTTTACTAGAAAAATTATATTTTGTAAGGTTTGCAAAGACACAAATTAGTTTTTTTATTCAATATAACAGTGTAACTGTCATACTAAATATGAAGGGTTTATAATCATAACTCCAAAACCAAATATGAAATTTGTCTTAAAAAGCCTTTAATATTGAATTTATGTAAGTTTTAGCAGAATCAGGTATTTTGGAAAGGTTGACAAATACAAATATTAGATTTTACTGGCCTCATATTGGTCACACTCAAAATGACATTTTTTGAAACATAACTCCAAAAATACACATGCAAATAGTCTAATAATGCCTGAAGAAATGCATCTTCGAGAGTTTTCCAGAAAAAAAAAACATTTGGTAAGGTTTGCAAAAACAAAATTTGATTTGTTACTCAATTTGACAGTAATGTACTTAGAATCCTGAGATAATGCGAAAAAAGCAATAAAAATGTATTCCAACATAATTCCTAATCCAAACGTGCAAAATGTCTAAAAATGCCTGTGATATTGAATACATGTTAGTTTTACTAGATACAGTTGTTTTTTAATGGTTTGCAAATACAAAAATGAGGTTTTAATCAATATGACTGTATACTGTAACACTCAATATGACAGTTATTTAAACATAACTCCTACACCACACATTAAAAATGGCTAATAATGCCTGAAATAATGCATCTTTGGGAGTTTTACTAGAAAGATATGTTTTTTTAAATCTTGCAAATGCAAAAAGTAGTTTTTTACTCAATATGACTATAATAGTCTTGGAATCCTGAGATAATGCGAAAAAAGCTATAAAAATGTATTCAAACATAACTTCTAAACAACACATGCAAAATGGCTAATAATGCCCAGAGATATGTTTTTTTGTTAGTTTTACTAGAAAAATGATCTTTTGTAAGGTTTGCAAAGACACAAATTAGTTTTTGTATTCAATATAACAGTGTAACTGTCATACTAAATATGAAAGGTTTATAATCATAACTCCAAAACCAAATATGAAATTTGTCTTAAAAAGCCTTTAATATTCAATTTATGTAAGTTTTAGCAGAATCAGGTATTTTGAAAAGGTTGACAAATACAAATATTAGATTTTACTGGCCTCATATTGGTCACACTCAAAATGACATTTTTTGAAACATAACTCCAAAAATACACATGCAAAATGTCTAATAATGCCTGAAGAAATGCATCTTCAAGAGTTTTCCTGAAAAAAAAAAACATTTGGTAAGGTTTGCAAAAACAAAATTTGATTTGTTACTCAATTCGATTAAAAAGGAACTTAGAATCCTGAGATAATGCGAAAAAAGCAATAAAAATGTATTCCAACATAATTCCTAATCCAAACGTGCAAAATGTTTAAAAATGCCTGTGATATTGAATACATGTGAGTTTTACTAGATACAGTTGTTTTTCAATGGTTTGCAAATACAAAAATGAGGTTTTACTCAATATGACTGTATACTGTAACACTCAATATGACAGTTATTTAAACATAACTCCTAAACCACACATTAAAAATGGCTAATAATGCCTGAACTAATGCATCTTTGGGAGTTTTACTAGAAACATATGCTTTTTTAAATCTTGCAAATGCAAAAAGTAGTTTTTTACTCAATATGACTATAATAGTCTTAGAATCCTGAGATAATGCGAAAAAAGCAATAAAAATGTATTCAAACATAACTTCTAAACAACACATGCAAAATGGCTAATAATGCCCAGAGATATGTTTTTTTGTTAGTTTTACTAGAAAAATGATCTTTTGTAAGGTTTGCAAAGACACAAATTAGTTTTTTTATTCAATATAACAGTGTAACTGTCATACTAAATATGAAGGGTTTATAATCATAACTCCAAAACCAAATATGAAATTTGTCTTAAAAAGCCTTTAATATTGAATTTATGTAAGTTTTAGCAGAATCAGGTATTTTGGAAAGGTTGACAAATACAAATATTAGATTTTACTGGCCTCATATTGGTCACACTCAAAATGACATTTTTTGAAACATAACTCCAAAAATACACATGCAAAATGTCTAATAATGCCTGAAGAAATGCATCTTCGAGAGTTTTCCAGAAAAAAAACATTTGGTAAGGTTTGCAAAAAAAAAATTTGATTTGTTTCTCAATTTGACAGTAATGTACTTAGAATCCTGAGATAATGCGAAAAAAGCAATAAAAATGTATTCCAACATAATTCCTAATCCAAATGTGCAAAATGTCTAAAAATGCCTGTGATATTGAATACATGTGAGTTTTACTAGATACAGTTGTTTTTCAATGGTTTGCAAATACAAAAATCAGGTTTTACTCAATATGACTGTATACTGTAACACTCAATATGACAGTTATTTAAACATAACTCCTACACCACATATTAAAAATGGCTAATAATGCCTGAAATAATGCAACTTTGGGAGTTTTACTCAAAACATATGCTTTTTTAAATCTTGCAAATGCAAAAAGTAGTTTTTTACTCAATATGACTATAATAGTCTTAGAATCCTGAGATAATGCGAAAAAAGCAATAAAAATGTATTCAAACATAACTTCTAAACAACACATGCAAAATGGCTAATAATGCCCAGAATGATGTTTTTTTGTTAGTTTTACTAGAAAAAATGATCTTTTGTAAGGTTTGCAAAGACACAAATTAGTTTTTTTTATTCAATATAACAGAGTAACTGTCATACTATAAATATGAAAGGTTTATAATCATAACTCCAAAACCAAATATTAAATTTTTCTTAAAAAGCCTTTAATATTGAATTTATGTAAGTTTTAGCAGAATCAGGTATTTTGGAAAGGTTGACTAATACAAATATTAGGTTTTACTGGCCTCATATTGGTCACACTCAAAATTACATTTTTTGAAACATAATTCCAAAAATACACATGCAAAATGTCTAATAATGCCTGAAGAAATGCATCTTCGAGAGTTTTCCAGAAAAAAAACATTTGGTAAGGTTTGCAAAAACAAAATTTGATTTGTTACTCAATTTGACAGTAATGTACTTAGAATCCTGAGATAATGCGAAAAAAAGCAATAAAAATGTATTCCAACATAATTCCTAATCCAAACGTGCAAAATGTCTAAAAATGCCTGTAATATTGAATACATGTGAGTTTTACTAGATACAGTTGTTTTTCAATGGTTTGCAAATACAAAAATGAGGTTTTACTCAATATGACTGTATACTGTAACACTCAATATGACAGCTATTTAAACATAACTCCTACACCACACATGAAAAATGGCTAATAATCCCTGAAATAATGCATCTTTGGGAGTTTTACTCGAAACATATGCTTTTTTAAATCTTGCAAATGCAAAAAGCAGTTTTTTACTCAATATGACTATAATAGTCTTAGAATCCTGAGATAATGCGAAAAAAGCAATACAAATATATTCAAACATAACTTCTAAACAACACATGCAAAATGGCTAATAATGCCTAGAGATATGTTTTTTTTTTGTTAGTTGTACTAGAACAATGATCTTTTTTAAGGTTTGCAAAGACACAAGTTAGTTTTTTTATTCAATATAACACTGTAACTGTCATACTAAATATGAAAGGTTTATAATCATAACTCCAAAACCAAATATGAAATTTGTCTTAAAAAGCCTTTAATATTGAATTTATGTAAGTTTTACCAGAATCAGGTATTTTGGAAAGAATCACAAATACAAATATAAGATTTTACTGGCCTCATATTGGTCACACTCAAAATGACAGTTTTTGAAACATAACTCCAAAAATACACATGCAAAATGTTTAATAATGCCTGAAGAAATGCATCTTCAAGAGTTTTCCTGAAAAAAAAAACATTTGGTAAGGTTTGCAAAAACAAAATTTGATTTGTTACTCAATTTGACAGTAATGTACTTAGAATCCTGAGATAATGCGAAAAAAGCAATAAAAATTTATTCCAACATAATTCCTAATCCAAACTTGCAAAATGTCTAAAAATGCCTGTGATATTGAATACATGTGAGTTTTACTAGATACAGTTGTTTTTCAATGGTTTGCAAATACAAAAATGAGGTTTTATTCAATATGACTGTACACTGTAACACTCAATATGACAGTTATTTAAACATAACTCCTACACCACACATGAAAAATGTCTAATAATGCCTGAAATAATGCATCTTTGGGAGTTTTACTCGAAACATATGCTTTTTTAAATATTGCAAATGCAAAAAGCAGTTTTTTACTCAATATGACTATAATAGTCTTAGAATCCTGAGATAATGCGAAAAAAGCAATACAAATATATTCAAACATAACTTCTAAACAACACATGCAAAATGGCTAATAATGCCTAGAGATATGTTTTTTTGTTAGTTGTACTAGAACAATGATCTTTTTTAAGGTTTGCAAAGACACAAGTTAGTTTTTTTATTCAATATAACACTGTAACTGTCATACTAAATATGAAAGGTTTATAATCATAACTCCAAAACCAAATATGAAATTTGTCTTAAAAAGCCTTTAATATTGAATTTATGTAAGTTTTACCAGAATCAGGTATTTTGGAAAGGTTGACAAATACAAATATTAGGTTTTACTGGCCTCATATTGGTCACACTCAAAATTACATTTTTTGAAACATAATTCCAAAAATACACATGCAAAATGTCTAATAATGCCTGAAGAAATGCATCTTCGAGAGTTTTCCAGAAAAAAAACATTTGGTAAGGTTTGCAAAAACAAAATTTGATTTGTTTCTCAATTTGACAGTAATGTACTTAGAATCCTGAGATAATGCGAAAAAAGCAATAAAAATGTATTCCAACATAATTCCTAATCCAAACTTGCAAAATGTCTAAAAATGCCTGTAATATTGAATACATGTGAGTTTTACTAGATACAGTTGTTTTTCAATGGTTTGCAAATACAAAAATTAGGTTTTATTCAATATGACTGTATACTGTAACACTCAATATGACAGCTATTTAAACATAACTCCTACACCACACATGAAAAATGGCTAATAATCCCTGAAATAATGCATCTTTGGGAGTTTTACTCGAAACATATGCTTTTTTAAATATTGCAAATGCAAAAAGCAGTTTTTTACTCAATATGACTATAATAGTCTTAGAATCCTGAGATAATGCGAAAAAAGCAATACAAATATATTCAAACATAACTTCTAAACAACACATGCAAAATGGCTAATAATGCCTAGAGATATGTTTTTTTTTTGTTAGTTGTACTAGAACAATGATCTTTTTTAAGGTTTGCAAAGACACAAGTTAGTTTTTTTATTCAATATAACACTGTAACTGTCATACTAAATATGAAAGGTTTATAATCATAACTCCAAAACCAAATATGAAATTTGTCTTAAAAAGCCTTTAATATTGAATTTATGTAAGTTTTACCAGAATCAGGTATTTTGGAAAGGTTGACAAATACAAATATTAGATTTTACTGGCCTCATATTGGTCACACTCAAAATGACATTTTTTGAAACATAACTCCAAAAATACACATGCAAAATGTCTAATAATGCCTGAAGAAATGCATCTTCGAGAGTTTTCCAGAAAAAAAACATTTGGTAAGGTTTGCAAAAACAAAATTTGATTTGTTTCTCAATTTGACAGTAATGTACTTAGAATCCTGAGATAATGCGAAAAAAGCAATAAAAATGTATTCCAACATAATTCCTAATCCAAATGTGCAAAATGTCTAAAAATGCCTGTGATATTGAATACATGTGAGTTTTACTAGATACAGTTGTTTTTCAATGGTTTGCAAATACAAAAATGAGGTTTTACTCAATATGACTGTATACTGTAACACTCAATGTGACAGTTATTTAAACATAACTCCTACACCACATATTAAAAATGGCTAATAATGCCTGAAATAATGCAACTTTGGGAGTTTTACTCAAAACATATGCTTTTTTAAATCTTGCAAATGCAAAAAGTCGTTTTTTACTCAATATGACTATAATAGTCTTAGAATCCTGAGATAATGCGAAAAAAGCAATACAAATATATTCAAACATAACTTCTAAACAACACATGCAAAATGGCTAATAATGCCTAGAGATATGTTTTTTTTTGTTAGTTGTACTAGAAAAATGATCTTTTTTAAGGTTTGCAAAGACACAAGTTAGTTTTTTTATTCAATATAACACGGTAACTGTCATACTAAATATGAAAGGTTTATAATCATAACTCCAAAACCAGATATGAAATTTGTCTTAAAAAGCCTTTAATATTGAATTTATGTAAGTTTTAGCAGAATCAGGTATTTTGGAAAGAATCACAAATACAAATATTAGATTTTATTGGCCTCATATTGGTCACACTCAAAATGACAGTTTTTGAAACATAACTCCAAAAATACACATGCAAAATGTCTAATAATGCCTGAAGAAATGCATCTTCAAGAGTTTTCCTGAAAAAAAAACATTTGGTAAGGTTTGCAAAAACAAAATTTGATTTGTTACTCAATTTGACAGTAATGTACTTAGAATCCTGAGATAATGCGAAAAAAGCAATAAAAATGTATTCCAACATAATTCCTAATCCAAACGTGCAAAATGTCTAAAAATGCCTGTGATATTGAATACATGTGAGTTTTACTAGATACAGTTGTTTTTCTATGGTTTGCAAATACAAAAATGAGGTTTTACTCAATATGACTGTACACTGTAACACTCAATATGACAGTTATTTAAACATAACTCCTACACCACACATGAAAAATGGCTAATAATGCCTGAAATAATGCATCTTTGGGAGTTTTACTCGAAACATATGCTTTTTTAAATCTTGCAAATGCAAAAAGTAGTTTTTTACTCAATATGACTATAATAGTCTTAGAATCCTGAGATAATGCGAAAAAAGCAATAAAAATGTATTCAAACATAACTTCTAAACAACACATGCAAAATGGCTAATAATGCCCAGAGTGATGTTTTTTTGTTAGTTTTACTAGAAAAAATGATCTTTTGTAAGGTTTGCAAAGACACAAATTAGTTTTTTTTATTCAATATAACAGAGTAACTGTCATACTATAAATATGAAAGGTTTATAATCATAACTCCAAAACCAAATATTAAATTTTTCTTAAAAAGCCTTTAATATTGAATTTATGTAAGTTTTAGCAGAATCAGGTATTTTGGAAAGGTTGACTAATACAAATATTAGGTTTTACTGGCCTCATATTGGTCACACTCAAAATTACATTTTTTGAAACATAATTCCAAAAATACACATGCAAAATGTCTAATAATGCCTGAAGAAATGCATCTTCGAGAGTTTTCCAGAAAAAAAACATTTGGTAAGGTTTGCAAAAACAAAATTTGATTTGTTACTCAATTTGACAGTAATGTACTTAGAATCCTGAGATAATGCGAAAAAAAGCAATAAAAATGTATTCCAACATAATTCCTAATCCAAACGTGCAAAATGTCTAAAAATGCCTGTAATATTGAATACATGTGAGTTTTACTAGATACAGTTGTTTTTCAATGGTTTGCAAATACAAAAATGAGGTTTTACTCAATATGACAGCTATTTAAACATAACTCCTACACCACACATGAAAAATGGCTAATAATCCCTGAAATAATGCATCTTTGGGAGTTTTACTCGAAACATGTGCTTTTTTAAATCTTGCAAATGCAAAAAGCAGTTTTTTACTCAATATGACTATAATAGTCTTAGAATCCTGAGATAATGCGAAAAAAGCAATACAAATATATTCAAACATAACTTCTAAACAACACATGCAAAATGGCTAATAATGCCTAGAGATATGTTTTTTTTTTGTTAGTTGTACTAGAACAATGATCTTTTTTAAGGTTTGCAAAGACACAAGTTAGTTTTTTTATTTAATATAACACTGTAACTGTCATACTAAATATGAAAGGTTTATAATCATAACTCCAAAACCAAATATGAAATTTGTCTTAAAAAGCCTTTAATATTGAATTTATGTAAGTTTTACCAGAATCAGGTATTTTGAAAAGAATCACAAATACAAATATAAGATTTTACTGGCCTCATATTGGTCACACTCAAAATGACAGTTTTTGAAACATAACTCCAAAAATACACATGCAAAATGTTTAATAATGCCTGAAGAAATGCATCTTCAAGAGTTTTCCTGAAAAAAAAAACATTTGGTAAGGTTTGCAAAAATAAAATTTGATTTGTTACTCAATTTGACAGTAATGTACTTAGAATCCTGAGATAATGCGAAAAAAGCAATAAAAATTTATTCCAACATAATTCCTAATCCAAACTTGCAAAATGTCTAAAAATGCCTGTGATATTGAATACATGTGAGTTTTACTAGATACAGTTGTTTTTCAATGGTTTGCAAATACAAAAATTAGGTTTTATTCAATATGACTGTACACTGTAACACTCAATATGACAGTTATTTAAACATAACTCCTACACCACACATGAAAAATGTCTAATAATGCCTGAAATAATGCATCTTTGGGAGTTTTACTCGAAACATATGCTTTTTTAAATATTGCAAATGCAAAAAGCAGTTTTTTACTCAATATGACTATAATAGTCTTAGAATCCTGAGATAATGCGAAAAAAGCAATACAAATATATTCAAACATAACTTCTAAACAACACATGCAAAATGGCTAATAATGCCTAGAGATATGTTTTTTGGTTAGTTGTACTAGAACAATGATCTTTTTTAAGGTTTGCAAAGACACAAGTTCGTTTTTTTATTCAATATAACACTGTAACTGTCATACTAAATATGAAAGGTTTATAATCATAACTCCAAAACCAAATATGAAATTTGTCTTAAAAAGCCTTTAATATTGAATTTATGTAAGTTTTACCAGAATCAGGTATTTTGGAAAGGTTGACAAATACAAATATTAGATTTTACTGGCCTCATATTGGTCACACTCAAAATGACATTTTTTGAAACATAACTCCAAAAATACACATGCAAAATGTCTAATAATGCCTGAAGAAATGCATCTTCAAGAGTTTTCCTGAAAAAAAAAACATTTGGTAAGGTTTGCAAAAACAAAATTTGATTTGTTACTCAATTTGACAGTAATGTACTTAGAATCCTGAGATAATGCGAAAAAAGCAATAAAAATGTATTCCAACATAATTCCTAATCCAAACGTGCAAAATGTCTAAAAATGCCTGTGATATTCAATACATGTGAGTTTTACTAGATACAGTTGTTTTTCAATGGTTTGCAAATACAAAAATGAGGTTTTAATCAATATGACTGTATACTGTAACACTCAATATGACAGTTATTTAAACATAACTCCTACACCACACATTAAAAATGGCTAATAATGCCTGAAATAATGCAGCTTTGGGAGTTTTACTAGAAACATATGGTTTTTTAAATCTTGCAAATGCAAAAAGTAGTTTTTTACTCAATATGACTATAATAGTCTTAGAATCCTGAGATAATGCGAAAAAAGCAATAAAAATGTATTCAAACACAACTTCTAAACAACACATGCAAAATGGCTAATAATGCCCAGAGATATGTTTTTTTGTTAGTTGTACTAGAACAATGATCTTTTGTAAGGTTTGCAAAGACACAAGTTAGTTTTTTTATTCAATATAACACTGTAACTGTCATACTAAATATGAAAGGTTTATAATCATAACTCCAAAACCAAATATGAAATGTGTCTTAAAAAGCCTTTAATATTGAATTTATGTAAGTTTTAGCAGAATCAGGTATTTTGGAAAGGTTGACAAATACAAATATTAGATTTTACTGGCCTCATATTGGTCACACTCAAAATGACATTTTTTGAAACATAACTCCAAAAATACACATGCAAATAGTCTAATAATGCCTGAAGAAATGCATCTTCGAGAGTTTTCCAGAAAAAAAAACATTTGGTAAGGTTTGCAAAAACAAAATTTGATTTGTTACTCGATTTGACAGTAATGTACTTAGAATCCTGAGATAATGCGAAAAAAGCAATACAAATGTATTCCAACATAATTCCTAATCCAAACGTGCAAAATGTCTAAAAATGCCTGTGATATTGAATACATGTGAGTTTTACTAGATACAGTTGTTTTTCAATGGTTTGCAAATACAAAAATGAGGTTTTACTCAATATGACTGTATACTGTAACACTCAATATGACAGTTATTTAAACATAACTCCTAAACCACACATTAAAAATGGCTAATGATGCCTGAAATAATGCATCTTTGGGAGTTTTACTAGAAACATATGCTTTTTGAAATCTTGCAAATGCAAAAAGTAGTTTTTTACTCAATATGACTATAATAGTCTTAGAATCCTGAGATAAAGCGAAAAAAGCAAATCAAATGTATTCAAACATAACTTCTAAACAACACATGCAAAATGGCTAATAATGCCCAGAGATATGTTTTTTTGTTAGTTTTACTAGAAAAATGATCTTTTGTAAGGTTTGCAAAGACACAAATTAGTTTTTTTATTCAATATAACAGTGTAACTGTCATACTAAATATGAAGGGTTTATAATCATAACTCCAAAACCAAATATGAAATTTGTCTTAAAAAGCCTTTAATATTGAATTTATGTAAGTTTTAGCAGAATCAGGTATTTTGGAAAGGTTGACAAATACAAATATTAGATTTTACTGGCCTCATATTGGTCACACTCAAAATGACATTTTTTGAAACATAACTCCAAAAATACACATGCAAAATGTCTAATAATGCCTGAAGAAATGCATCTTCAAGAGTTTTCCTGAAAAAAAAAAACATTTGGTAAGGTTTGCAAAAACAAAATTTGATTTGTTACTCAATTCGACAAAAATGTACTTAGAATCCTGAGATAATGCGAAAAAAGCAATAAAAATGTATTCCAACATAATTCCTAATCCAAACGTGCAAAATGTCTAAAAATGCCTGTGATATTGAATACATGTGAGTTTTACTAGATACAGTTGTTTTTCAATGGTTTGCAAATACAAGAATGAGGTTTTACTCAATATGACTGTATACTGTAACACTCAATATGACAGTTATTTAAACATAACTCCTAAACCACACATTAAAAATGGCTAATAATGCCTGAAATAATGCATCTTTGGGAGTTTTACTCGAAACATATGCTTTTTTAAATCTTGCAAATGCAAAAAGTAGTTTTTTACTCAATATGACTATAATAGTCTTAAAATCCTGAGATAATGCGAAAAAAGCAATAAAATGTATTCAAACATAACTTCTAAACAACACATGCAAAATGGCTAATAATGCCCAGAGATATGTTTTTTTGTTAGTTTTACAAGAAAAATGATCTTTTGTAAGGTTTGCAAAGACACAAATTAGTTTTTTTATTCAATATAACAGTGTAACTGTCATACTAAATATGAAGGGTTTATAATCATAACTCCAAAACCAAATATGAAATTTGTCTTAAAAAGCCTTTAATATTGAATTCATGTAAGTTTTAGCAGAATCAGGTATTTTGGAAAGGTTGACAAATACAAATATTAGATTTTACTGGCCTCATATTGGTCACACTCAAAATGACATTTTTTGAAACATAACTCCAAAAATACACATGCAAATAGTCTAATAATGCCTGAAGAAATGCATCTTCGAGAGTTTTCCAGAAAAAAAAACATTTGGTAAGGTTTGCAAAAACAAAATTTGATTAATTACTCAATTTGACAGTAATGTACTTAGAATCCTGAGATAATGCGAAAAAAGCAATAACGAAAAAAGCAATAAAAATGTATTCCAACATAATTCCTAATCCAAACGTGCAAAATGTCTAAAAATGCCTGTGATATTGAATACATGTGAGTTTTACTAGATACAGTTGTTTTTCAATGGTTTGCAAATACAAAAATGAGGTTTTAATCAATATGACTGTATAAGGTAACACTCAATATGACAGTTATTTAAACATAACTCCTACACCACACATTAAAAATTGCTAATAATGCCTGAAATAATGCATCTTTGGGAGTTTTAATCGAAACATATGCTTTTTGAAATCTTGCAAATGCAAAAAGTAGTTTTTTACTCGATATGACTATAATAGTCTTAGAATCCTGAGATAATGCGAAAAAAGCAATAAAAATGTATTCAAACACAACTTCTAAACAACACATGCAAAATGGCTAATAATGCCCAGAGATATGTTTTTTTGTTAGTTGTACTAGAACAATGATCTTTTGTAAGGTTTGCAAAGACACAAATTCGTTTTTTTATTCAATATAACAGTGTAACTGTCATACTAAATATGAAAGGTTTATAATCATAACTCCAAAACCAAATATGAAATTTGTCTTAAAAAGCCTTTAATATTGAATTTATGTAAGTTTTAGCAGAATCAGGTATTTTGAAAAGGTTGACAAATACAAATAATAGATTTTACTGGCCTCATATTGGTCACACTCAAAATGACATTTTTTGAAACATAACTCCAAAAATACACATGCAAAATGTCTAATAATGCCTGAAGAAATGCATCTTCAAGAGTTTTCCTGAAAAAAAAAACATTTGGTAAGGTTTGCAAAAACAAAATTTGATTTGGTACTCAATTCGACAAAAATGTACTTAGAATCCTGAGATAATGCGAAAAAAGCAATACAAATGTATTCTAACATGATTCCTAATCCAAAAGTGCAAAATGTCTAAAAATGCCTGTGTTATTGAATACATGTGAGTTTTACTAGATACAGTTGTTTTTCAATGGTTTGCAAATACAAAAATGAGGTTTTACTCAATATGACTGTAAACTGTAACACTCAATATGACAGTTATTTAAACATAACTCCTACACCACACATGAAAAATGGCTAATAATGCCTGAAATAATGCATCTTTGGGAGTTTTACTCGAAACATATGCTTTTTTAAATCTTGCAAATGCAAAAAGTAGTTTTTTACTCAATATGACTATAATAGTCTTAGAATCCTGAGATAATGCGAAAAAAGCAATAAAAATATATTCAAACATAACTTCTAAACAACACATGCAAAATAGCTAATAATGCCTAGAGATATGTTTTTTTGTTAGTTGTACTAGAAAAATGATCTTTTGTAAGGTTTGCAAAGACACAAGTTAGTTTTTTATTCAATATAACACTCTAACTGTCATACTAAATATGAAAGGTTTATAATCATTACTCCAAAACCAAATATGAAATTTGTCTTAAAAAGCCTTTAATATTGAATTTATGTAAGTTTGAGCAGAATCAGGTATTTTGGAAATGTTGACAAATACAAATATTAGATTTTACTGGCCTCATATTGGTCACACTCAAAATGACATGTTTTGAAACATAACTCCAAAAATACACATGCAAATAGTCTAATAATGCCTGAAGAAATGCATCTTCGAGAGTTTTCCAGAAAAAAACATTTGGTAAGGTTTGCAAAAACAAAATTTGATTTGTTACTCAATTTGACAGTAATGTACTTAGAATCCTGAGATAATGCGAAAAAAGCAATAAAAATATATTCAAACATAACTTCTAAACAACACATGCAAAATGGCTAATAATGCCCAGAGATATGTTTTTTTGTTAGTTTTACTAGAACAATGATCTTTTGTAAGGTTTGCAAAGACACAAGTTAGTTTTTTTATTCAATATAACAGTGTAACTGTCATACTAAATATGAAAGGTTTATAATCATAACTCCAAAACCAAATATGAAATTTGTCTTAAAAAGCCTTTAATATTGAATTTATGTAAGTTTTACCAGAATCAGGTATTTTGGAAAGGTTGACAAATACAAATATTAGATTTTACTGGCCTCATATTGGTCACACTCAAAATGACATTTTTTGAAACATAACTCCAAAAATACACATGCAAAATGTCTAATAATGCCTGAAGAAATGCATCTTCAAGAGTTTTCCTGAAAAAAAAAACATTTGGTAAGGTTTGCAAAAACAAAATTTGATTTGTTACTCAATTTGACAGTAATGTACTTAGAATCCTGAGATAATGCGAAAAAGCAATAAAAATGTATTCCAACATAATTCCTAATCCAAACTTGCAAAATGTCTAAAAATGCCTGTGATATTGAATACATGTGAGTTTTACTAGATACAGTTGTTTTTCTATGGTTTGCAAATACAAAAATGAGGTTTTACTCAATGTGACTGTACACTGTAACACTCAATATGACAGTTATTTAAACATAACTCCTACACCACACATGAAAAATGGCTAATAATGCCTGAAATAATGCATCTTTGGGAGTTTTACTCGAAACATATGCTTTTGAAATCTTGCAAATGCAAAAGTAGTTTTTTACTCAATATGACTATAATAGTCTTAGAATCCTGAGATAATGCGAAAAGAGCAATAAACATGTATTCAAACATAACTTCTAAACAATCCATGCAAAATGGCTAATAATGCCCAGAGTAATGTTTTTTTGTTAGTTTTACTAGAAAAATTATCTTTTGTAAGGTTTGCAAAGACACAAGTTAGTTTTTTTATTCAATATAACACTGTAACTGTCATACTAAATATGAAAGGTTTATAATCATAACTCCAAAACCAATATGAAATGTGTCTTAAAAAGCCTTTAATATTGAATTTATGTAAGTTTTAGCAGAATCAGGTATTTTGGAAAGGTTGACAAATACAAATATTAGATTTTACTGGCCTCATATTGGTCACACTCAAAATGACATTTTTGAAACATAACTCCAAAAATACACATGCAAATAGTCTAATAATGCCTGAAGAAATGCATCTTCGAGAGTTTTCCAGAAAAAAAAACATTTGGTAAGGTTTGCAAAAACAAAATTTGATTTGTTACTCGATTTGACAGTAATGTACTTAGAATCCTGAGATAATGCGAAAAAAGCAATAAAAATGTATTCCAACATAATTCCTAATCCAAACGTGCAAAATGTCTAAAAATGCCTGTGATATTGAATACATGTGAGTTTTACTAGATACAGTTGTTTTTCAATGGTTTGCAAATACAAAAATGAGGTTTTACTCAATATGACTGTATACTGTAACACTCAATATGACAGTTATTTAAACATAACTCCTAAACCACACATTAAAAATGGCTAATGATGCCTGAAATAATGCATCTTTGGAGTTTTACTAGAAACATATGCTTTTTGAAATCTTGCAAATGCAAAAAGTAGTTTTTTACTCAATATGACTATAATAGTCTTAGAATCCTGAGATAAAGCGAAAAAAGCAAAACAAATGTATTCAAACATAACTTCTAAACAACACATGCAAAATGGCTAATAATGCCCAGAGATATGTTTTTTTGTTAGTTTTACTAGAAAAATGATCTTTTGTAAGGTTTGCAAAGACACAAATTAGTTTTTTTATTCAATATAACAGTGTAACTGTCATACTAAATATGAAGGGTTTATAATCATAACTCCAAAACCAAATATGAAATTTGTCTTAAAAAGCCTTTAATATTGAATTTATGTAAGTTTTACCAGAATCAGGTATTTTGGAAAGAATCACAAATACAAATATTACATTTTACTGGCCTCATATTGGTCACACTCAAAATGACAGTTTTTGAAACATAACTCCAAAAATACACATGCAAAATGTCTAATAATGCCTGAAGAAATGCATCTTCAAGAGTTTTCCTGAAAAAAAAAAACATTTGGTAAGGTTTGCAAAAACAAAATTTGATTTGTTACTCAATTCGACAAAAATGTACTTAGAATCCTGAGATAATGCGAAAAAAGCAATAAAAATGTATTCCAACATAATTCCTAATCCAAACGTGCAAAATGTCTAAAAATGCCTGTGATATTGAATACATGTGAGTTTTACTAGATACAGTTGTTTTTCAATGGTTTGCAAATACAAGAATGAGGTTTTACTCAATATGACTGTATACTGTAACACTCAATATGACAGTTATTTAAACATAACTCCTAAACCACACATTAAAAATGGCTAATAATGCCTGAAATAATGCATCTTTGGGAGTTTTACTCGAAACATATGCTTTTTAAATCTTGCAAATGCAAAAAGTAGTTTTTTACTCAATATGACTATAATAGTCTTAAAATCCTGAGATAATGCGAAAAAAGCAATAAAATGTATTCAAACATAACTTCTAAACAACACATGCAAAATGGCTAATAATGCCCAGAGATATGTTTTTTTGTTAGTTTTACAAGAAAAATGATCTTTTGTAAGGTTTGCAAAGACACAAATTAGTTTTTTTATTCAATATAACAGTGTAACTGTCATACTAAATATGAAGGGTTTATAATCATAACTCCAAAACCAAATATGAAATTTGTCTTAAAAAGCCTTTAATATTGAATTCATGTAAGTTTTAGCAGAATCAGGTATTTTGGAAAGGTTGACAAATACAAATATTAGATTTTACTGGCCTCATATTGGTCACACTCAAAATGACATTTTTTGAAACATAACTCCAAAAATACACATGCAAATAGTCTAATAATGCCTGAAGAAATGCATCTTCGAGAGTTTTCCAGAAAAAAAAACATTTGGTAAGGTTTGCAAAAACAAAATTTGATTTGTTACTCAATTTGACAGTAATGTACTTAGAATCCTGAGATAATGCGAAAAAAGCAATAAAAATGTATTCCAACATAATTCCTAATCCAAACGTGCAAAATGTCTAAAAATGCCTGTGATATTGAATAAATGTTAGTTTTACTAGATACAGTTGTTTTTCAATGGTTTGCAAATACAAAAATGAGGTTTTAATCAATATGACTGTATACTGTAACACTCAATATGACAGTTATTTAAACATAACTCCTACACCACACATTAAAAATGGCTAATAATGCCTGAAATAATGCATCTTTGGGAGTTTTACTAGAAACATATGCTTTTTTAAATCTTGCAAATGCAAAAAGTAGTTTTTTACTCAATATGACTATAATAGTCTTAGAATCCTGAGATAATGCGAAAAAAGCAATAAAAATGTATTCAAACATAACTTCTAAACAACACATGCAAAATGGCTAATAATGCCCAGAGATATGTTTTTTTGTTAGTTTTACTAGAAAAATGATCTTTTGTAAGGTTTGCAAAGACACAAATTAGTTTTTGTATTCAATATAACAGTGTAACTGTCATACTAAATATGAAAGGTTTATAATCATAACTCCAAAACCAAATATGAAATTTGTCTTAAAAAGCCTTTAATATTGAATTTATGTAAGTTTTAGCAGAATCAGGTATTTTGAAAAGGTTGACAAATACAAATAATAGATTTTACTGGCCTCATATTGGTCACACTCAAAATGACATTTTTTGAAACATAACTCCAAAAATACACATGCAAAATGTCTAATGATGCCTGAAGAAATGCATCTTCAAGAGTTTTCCTGAAAAAAAAAACATTTGGTAAGGTTTGCAAAAACAAAATTTGATTTGGTACTCAATTCGACAAAAATGTACTTAGAATCCTGAGATAATGCGAAAAAAGCAATAAAAATGTATTCCAACATAATTCCTAATCCAAACGTGCAAAATGTCTAAAAATGCCTGTGATATTGAATACATGTGAGTTTTACTAGATACAGTTGTTTTTCAATGGTTTGCAATACAAAAATGAGGTTTTAATCAATATGACTGTATACTGTAACACTCAATATGACAGTTATTTAAACATAACTCCTACACCACACATTAAAAATGGCTAAAAATGCCTGAAATAATGCATCTTTGGGAGTTTTACTAGAAACATATGCTTTTTTAAATCTTGCAAATGCAAAAAGTAGTTTTTTACTCAATATGACTATAATAGTCTTAGAATCCTGAGATAATGCGAAAAAAGCAATAAAAATGTATTCAAACATAACTTCTAAACAACATATGCAAAATGGCTAATAATGCCCAGAGATATGTTTTTTTGTTAGTTGTACTAGAAAAATGATCTTTTGTAAGGTTTGCAAAGACACAAATTAGTTTTTTTATTCAATATAACAGTGTAACTGTCATACTAAATATGAAAGGTTTATAATCATAACTCCAAAACCAAATATGAAATTTGTCTTAAAAAGCCTTTAATATTGAATGTATGTAAGTTTTAGCAGAATCAGGTATTTTGGAAAGGTTGACAAATACAAATATTAGATTTTACTGGCCTCATATGGGTCACACTCAAAATGACATTTTTTGAAACATAACTCCAAAAATACACATGCAAATAGTCTAATAATGCCTGAAGAAATGCATCTTCGAGAGTTTTCCAGAAAAACAACATTTGGTAAGGTTTGCAAAAACAAAATTTGATTTGTTACTCAATTTGACAGTAATGTACTTAGAATCTTGAGATAATGCGAAAAAAGCAATAAAAATGTATTCCAACATAATTCCTAATCCAAACGTGCAAAATGTCTAAAAATGCCTGTGATATTGAATACATGTGAGTTTTACTAGATACAGTTGTTTTTCTATGGTTTGCAAATACAACAATGAGGTTTTAATCAATATGACTGTATACTGTAACACTCAATATGACAGTTATTTAAACATAACTCCTACACCACACATTAAAAATGGCTAATAATGCCTGAAATCATGCAACTTTGGGAGTTTTACTAGAAACATATGCTTTTTTAAATCTTGCAAATGCAAAAAGTAGTTTTTTACTCAATATGACTATAATAGTCTTAGAATCCTGAGATAATGCGAAAAAAGCAATACAAATGTATTCAAACATAACTTCTAAACAACTCATGCAAAATGGCTAATAATGCCTAGAGATAAGTTTTTTTGTTAGTTGTACTAGAAAAATTATCTTTTGTAAGGTTTGCAAAGACACAAGTTAGTTTTTTTATTCAATATAACACTGTAACTGTCATACTAAATATGAAAGGTTTATAATCATAACTCCAAAACCAAATATGAAATTTGTCTTAAAAGACTTTAATATTGAATTTATGTAAGTTTTAGCAAAATCAGGTATTTTGGAAAGGTTGACAAATACAAATATTAGCTTTTACTGGCCTCATATTGGTCACACTCAAAATGACATTTTTTGAAACATAACTCCAAAAATACACATGCAAATAGTCTAATAATGCCTGAAGAAATGCATCTTCGAGAGTTTTCCAGAAAAAAAAACATTTGGTAAGGTTTGCAAAAACAAAATTTGATTTGTTACTCAATTTGACAGTAATGTACTTAGAATCCTGAGATAATGCGAAAAAAGCAATAAAAATGTATTCCAACATCATTCCTAATCCAAACGTGCAAAATGTCTAACAATGCCTGTGATATTGAATACATGTTAGTTTTACTAGATACAGTTGTTTTTCAATGGTTTGCAAATACAAAAATGAGGGTTTACTCAATATGACTGTACACTGTAACACTCAATATGACAGTTATTTAAACATAACTCCTACACCACACATGAAAAATGGCTAATAATGCCTGAAATAATGCATATTTGGGAGTTTTACTCGAAACATATGCTTTTTTAAATCTTGCAAATGCAAAAAAGAATTTTTTTACTCAAAAGACTATAATAGTCTTAGAATCCTGAGATAATGCGAAAAAAGCAATAAAAATGTATTCAAACATAACTTCTAAACAACACATGCAAAATGGCTAATAATGCCCAGAGATATGTTTTTTTGTTAGTTGTACTAGAAAAATGATCTTTTGTAAGGTTTGCAAAGACACAAATTTGTTTTTTTATTCAATATAACAGTGTAACCGTCATACTAAATATGAAAGGTTTATAATCATAACTCCAAAAACCAAATATGAAATTTGTCTTAAAAAGCCTATAATATTGAATTTATGTAAGTTTTAGCAGAATCAGGTATTTTGGAAAGGTTGACAAATACAAATATTAGATTTTACTGGCCTCATATTAGTCACACTCAAAATGACATTTTTTGAAACATAACTCCAAAAATACACATGCAAATAGTCTAATAATGCCTGAGGAAATGCATCTTCAAGAGTTTTCCAGAAAAAAAACATTTGGTAAGGTTTGCACAAACAACATTTTATTTGTTACTCAATTTGACAGTAATGTACTTAGAATCCTGAGATAATGCGAAAAAAGCAATAAAAATGTATTCCAACATAATTCCTAATCCAAAATGGCAAAATGTCTAAAAATGCCTGTGATATTGAATACATGTGAGTTTTACTAGATACAGTTGTTTTTCAATGGTTTGCAAATACAAAAATGAGGTTTTACTCAATATGACTGTACACTGTAACACTCAATATGACAGTTATTTAAACATAACTCCTACACCACACATGAAAAATTGCTAATAATGCCTGAAATAATGCATCTTTGGGAGTTTTACTCGAAACATATGCTTTTTTGAATTTTAAAAATGCAAAAACTAGTTTTTTACTCAATATGACTATAATAGTCTTAGAATCCTGAGATAATGCGAAAAAAGCAATAAAAATGTATTCAAGCATAACTTCTAAACAACACATGCAAAATGGCTAATAATGCCTAGAGATAAGTTTTTTTGTTTAGTTTTACTAGAAAAATGATCTTTTGTAAGGTTTGCAAAGACACAAGTTAGTTTTTTTTATTCAATATAACACTGTAACTGTCATACTAAATATGAAAGGTTTATAATCTTAACTCCAAAACCAAATATGAAATTTGTCTTAAAAAGCCTTTAATATTGAATTTATGTAAGTTTTAGCAGAATCAGGTATTTTGGAAAGGTTGACAAATACAAATATTAGATTTTACTGGCCTCATATTGGTCACACTCAAAATGAGATCTTTTGAAACATAACTCCAAAAATACACATGCAAATAGTCTAATTATGCCTGAAGAAATGCATCTTCGAGAGTTTTCCAGAAAAAAAAACATTTGGTAAGGTTTGCAAAAACAAAATTTGATTTGTTACTCAATTTGACAGTAATGTACTTAGAATCCTCAGATAATGCAAAAAAAGCAATAAAAATGTATTCCAACATAATTCCTAATCCAAACGTGCAAAATGTCTAAAAATGCCTGTGATATTGAATACATGTGAGTTTTACTAGATACAGTTGTTTTTCAATGGTTTGCAAATACAAAAATGAGGTTTTAATCAATATGACTGTATAAGGTAACACTCAATATGACAGTTATTTAAACATAACTCCTACACCACACATTAAACATTGCTAATAATGCCTGAAATAATGCATCTTTGGGAGTTTTAATCGAAACATATGCTTTTTGAAATCTTGCAAATGCAAAAAGTAGTTTTTTACTCAATATGGCTATAATAGTCTTAGAATCCTGAGATAATGCGAAAAAAGCAATAAAAATGTATTCAAACACAACTTCTAAACAACACATGCAAAATGGCTAATAATGCCCAGAGATATGTTTTTTTTGTTAGTTGTACTAGAACAATGATCTTTTGTAAGGTTTGCAAAGACACAAATTCGTTTTTTTATTCAATATAACAGTGTAACTGTCATACTAAATATGAAAGGTTTATAATCATAACTCCAAAACCAAATATGAAATTTGTCTTAAAAAGCCTTTAATATTGAATTTATGTAAGTTTTAGCAGAATCAGGTATTTTGAAAAGGTTGACAAATACAAATAATAGATTTTACTGGCCTCATATTGGTCACACTCAAAATGACATTTTTTGAAACATAACTCCAAAAATACACATGCAAATAGTCTAATAATGCCTGAAGAAATGCATCTTCAAGAATTTTCCTGAAAAAAAAAACATTTGGTAAGGTGTGCAAAAAAAAAATTTCATTTGTTTCTGAACTTGACAGTAATGTACTTAGAATCCTGAGATAATGCGAAAAAAGCAATAAAAATGTATTCCAACATAATTCCTAATCCAAACGTGCAAAATGTCTAAAAATGCCTGTGATATTGAATACATGTGAGTTTTACTAGATACAGTTGTTTTTCAATGGTTTGCAAATACAAAAATGAGGTTTTAATCAATATGACTGTATACTGTAACACTCAATATGACAGTTATTTAAACATAACTCCTAAACCACACATTAAAAATGGCTAATAATGCCTGAAATAATGCATCTTTGGGAGTTTTACTAAAAACATATGCTTTTTTAAATCTTGCAAATGCAAAAAGTAGTTTTTTACTCAATATGACTATAATAGTCTTAGAATACTGAGCTAATGCGAAAAAAGCAATAAAAATGTATTCAAACATAACTTCTAAACAACACATGCAAAATGGCTAATAATGCCCAGAGATATGTTTTTTTGTTAGTTTTACTAGAAAAATGATCTTTTGTAAGGTTTGCAAATACACAAATTTGTTTTCGTATTCAATATAACAGTGTAACTGTCATACTAAATATGAAAGGTTTATAATCTAAACTCCAAAACCAAATATGAAATTTGTCTTAAAAAGCCTTTAATATTGAATTTATGTAAGTTTTAGCAGAATCAGGTATTTTGAAAAGGTTGACAAATACAAATATTAGATTTTACTGGCCTCATATTGGTCACACTCAAAATGACATTTTTTGAAACATAACTCCAAAAATACACATGCAACATGTCTAATAATGCCTGAAGAAATGCATCTTCAAGAGTTTTCCTGAAAAAAAAAACATTTGGTAAGGTTTGCAAAAACAACATTTGATTTGTTTCTCAATTTGACAAAAATGTACTTAGAATCCTGAGATAATGCGAAAAAAGCAATAAAAATGTATTCCAACATAATTCCTAATCCAAACGTGCAAAATGTCTAAAAATGCCTGTGATATTGAATACATGTGAGTTTTACTAGATACAGTTGTTTTTCAATGGTTTGCAAATACAAAAATGAGGTTTTACTCAATATGACTGTATACTGTAACACTCAATATGACAGTTATTTAAACATAGCTCCTAAACCACACATTAAAATGGCTAATAATGCCTGAAATAATGCATCTTTGGGAGTTTTACTAGAAACATATGCTTTTTTAAATCTTGCAAATGCAAAAAGTTGTTTTTTACTCAATATGACTATAATAGTCTTAGAATCCTGAGATAATGCGAAAAAAGCAATAAAAATGTATTCAAACATAACTTCTAAACAACACATGCAAAATGGCTAATAATGCCCAGAGATATGTTTTTTTGTTAGTTTTACTAGAAAAATGATCTTTTGTAAGGTTTGCAAAGACACAAGTTAGTTTTTTTATTCAATATAACAGTGTAACTGTCATACTAAATATGAAGGGTTTATAATCATAACTCCTAAACCAAATATGAAATTTGTCTTAAAAAGCCTTTAATATTGAATTTATGTAAGTTTTAGCAGAATCAGGTATTTTGGAAAGGTTGACAAATACAAATATTAGATTTTACTGGCCTCATATTGGTCACACTCAAAATGACATCTTTTGAAACATAACTCCAAAAATACACATGCAAATAGTCTAATAATGCCTAAAGAAATGCATCTTCGAGAGTTTTCCAGAAAAAAAACATTTGGTAAGGTTTGCAAAAAAAAAATTTGATTTGTTACTCAATTTGACAGTAATGTACTTAGAATCCTGAGATAATGCGAAAAAAGCAATAAAAATGTATTCCAACATAATTCCTAATCCAAACGTGCAAAATGTCTAAAAATGCCTGTGATATTCAATACATGTGAGTTTTACTAGATACAGTTGTTTTTCAATGGTTTGCAAATACAAAAATGAGGTTTTAATCAATATGACTGTATACTGTAACACTCAATATGACAGTTATTTAAACATAACTCCTACACCACACATTAAAAATGGCTAATAATGCCTGAAATAATGCATCTTTGGGAGTTTTACTAGAAACATATGCTTTTTTATATCTTGCAAATGCAAAAAGTAGTTTTTTACTCAATATGACTATAATAGTCTTAGAATCCTGAGATAATGCGAAAAAAGCAATAAAAATGTATTCAAACACAACTTCTAAACAACACATGCAAAATGGCTAATAATGCCCAGAGATATGTTTTTTTGTTAGTTGTACTAGAACAATGATCTTTTGTAAGGTTTGCAAAGACACAAATTAGTTTTTTTATTCAATATAACAGTGTAACTGTCATACTAAATATGAAAGGTTTATAATCATAACTCCAAAACCAAATATGAAATTTGTCTTAAAAAGCCTTTAATATTGAATGTATGTAAGTTTTAGCAGAATCAGGTATTTTGGAAAGGTTGACAAATACAAATATTAGATTTTACTGGCCTCATATGGGTCACACTCAAAATGACATTTTTTGAAACATAACTCCAAAAATACACATGCAAATAGTCTAATAATGCCTGAAGAAATGCATCTTCGAGAGTTTTCCAGAAAAACAACATTTGGTAAGGTTTGCAAAAACAAAATTTGATTTGTTACTCAATTTGACAGTAATGTACTTAGAATCTTGAGATAATGCGAAAAAAGCAATAAAAATGTATTCCAACATAATTCCTAATCCAAACGTGCAAAATGTCTAAAAATGCCTGTGATATTGAATACATGTGAGTTTTACTAGATACAGTTGTTTTTCTATGGTTTGCAAATACAAAAATGAGGTTTTAATCAATATGACTGTATACTGTAACACTCAATATGACAGTTATTTAAACATAACTCCTACACCACACATGAAAAATGGCTAATAATGCCTGAAATCATGCATCTTTGGGAGTTTTACTAGAAACATATGCTTTTTTAAATCTTGCAAATGCAAAAAGTAGTTTTTTACTCAATATGACTATAATAGTCTTAGAATCCTGAGATAATGCGAAAAGAGCAATAAAAATATATTCAAACATAACTTCTAAACAACACATGCAAAAATGCTAATAATGCCCAGAGTAATGTTTTTTTGTTAGTTTTACTAGAAAAATGATCTTTTGTAAGGTTTGCAAAGACACAAGTTAGTTTTTTTATTCAATATAACACTGTAACTGTCATACTAAATATGAAAGGTTTATAATCATAACTCCAAAACCAAATATGAAATGTGTCTTAAAAAGCCTTTAATATTGAATTTATGTAAGTTTTACCAGAATCAGGTATTTTGGAAAGGTTGACAAATACAAATATTAGATTTTACTGGCCTCATATTGGTCACACTCAAAATGACATTTTTTGAAACATAACTCCAAAAATACACATGCAAATAGTCTAATAATGCCTGAAGAAATGCATCTTCGAGAGTTTTCCAGAAAAAAAAAACATTTGGTAAGGTTTGCAAAAACAAAATTTGATTTGTTACTCAATTTGACAGTAATGTACTTAGAATCCTGAGATAATGCGAAAAAAGCAATAAAAATGTATTCCAACATAATTCCTAATCCAAACGTGCAAAATGTCTAAAAATGCCTGTGATATTGAATACATGTTAATTTTACTAGATACAGTTGTTTTTCAATGGTTTGCAAATACAAAAATGAGGTTTTAATCAATATGACTGTATACTGTAACACTCAATATGACAGTTATTTAAACATAACTCCTACACCACACATTAAAAATGGCTAATAATACCTGAAATAATGCATCTTTGGGAGTTTTACTAGAAACATATGCTTTTTTAAATCTTGCAAATGCAAAAAGTAGTTTTTTACTCAATATGACTATAATAGTCTTAGAATACTGAGCTAATGCGAAAAAAGCAATAAAAATGTATTCAAATATAACTTCTAAACAACACATGCAAAATGGCTAATAATGCCCAGAGATATGTTTTTTTGTTAGTTTTACTAGAAAAATGATCTTTTGTAAGGTTTGCAAATACACAAATTTGTTTTCGTATTCAATATAACAGTGTAACTGTCATACTAAATATGAAAGGTTTATAATCTAAACTCCAAAACCAAATATGAAATTTGTCTTAAAAAGCCTTTAATATTTAATTTATGTAAGTTTTAGCAGAATCAGGTATTTTGAAAAGGTTGACAAATACAAATATTAGATTTTACTGGCCTCATATTGGTCACACTCAAAATGACATTTTTTGAAACATAACTCCAAAAATACACATGCAACATGTCTAATAATGCCTGAAGAAATGCATCTTCAAGAGTTTTCCTGGAAAAAAAAAACATTTGGTAAGGTTTGCAAAAACAAAATTTGATTTGTTACTCAATTTGACAAAAATGTACTTAGAATCCTGAGATAATGCGAAAAAAGCAATAAAAATGTATTCCAACATAATTCCTAATCCAAACGTGCAAAATGTCTAAAAATGCCTGTGATATTGAATACATGTGAGTTTTACTAGATACAGTTGTTTTTCAATGGTTTGCAAATACAAAAATGAGGTTTTACTCAATATGACTGTATACTGTAACACTCAATATGACAGTTATTTAAACATAGCTCCTAAACCACACATTAAAAATGGCTAATAATGCCTGAAATAATGCATCTTTGGGAGTTTTACTAGAAACATATGCTTTTTTAAATCTTGCAAATGCAAAAAGTAGTTTTTTACTCAATATGACTATAATAGTCTTAGAATCCTGAGATAATGCGAAAAAAGCAATAAAAATGTATTCAAACATAACTTCTAAACAACACATGCAAAATGGCTAATAATGCCCAGAGATATGTTTTTTTGTTAGTTTTACTAGAAAAATGATCTTTTGTAAGGTTTGCAAAGACACAAATTAGTTTTTTTATTCAATATAACAGTGTAACTGTCATACTAAATATGAAGGGTTTATAATCATAACTCCAAAACCAAATATGAAATTTGTCTTAAAAAGCCTTTAATATTGAATTTATGTAAGTTTTAGCAGAATCAGGTATTTTGGAAAGGTTGACAAATACAAATATTAGATTTTACTGGCCTCATATTGGTCACACTCAAAATGACATCTTTTGAAACATAACTCCAAAAATACACATGCAAATAGTCTAATAATGCCTAAAGAAATGCATCTTCGAGAGTTTTCCAGAAAAAAAACATTTGGTAAGGTTTGCAAAAAAAAAATTTGATTTGTTACTCAATTTGACAGTAATGTACTTAGAATCCTGAGATAATGCGAAAAAAGCAATAAAAATGTATTCCAACATAATTCCTAATCCAAACGTGCAAAATGTCTAAAAATGCCTGTGATATTCAATACATGTGAGTTTTACTAGATACAGTTGTTTTTCAATGGTTTGCAAATACAAAAATGAGGTTTTAATCAATATGACTGTATACTGTAACACTCAATATGACAGTTATTTAAACATAACTCCTACACCACACATTAAAAATGGCTAATAATGCCTGAAATAATGCAGCTTTGGGAGTTTTACTAGAAACATATGGTTTTTTAAATCTTGCAAATGCAAAAAGTAGTTTTTTACTCAATATGACTATAATAGTCTTAGAATCCTGAGATAATGCGAAAAAAGCAATAAAAATGTATTCAAACACAACTTCTAAACAACACATGCAAAATGGCTAATAATGCCCAGAGATATGTTTTTTTGTTAGTTGTACTAGAACAATGATCTTTTGTAAGGTTTGCAAAGACACAAATTAGTTTTTTTATTCAATATAACAGTGTAACTGTCATACTAAATATGAAAGGTTTATAATCATAACTCCAAAACCAAATATGAAATTTGTCTTAAAAAGCCTTTAATATTGAATTTATGTAAGTTTTAGCAGAATCAGGTATTTTGGAAAGGTTGACAAATACAAATATTAGATTTTACTGGCCTCATATTGGTCACACTCAAAATGACAGTTTTTGAAACATAACTCCAAAAATACACATGCAAAATGTCTAATAATGCCTGAAGAAATGCATCTTCAAGAGTTTTCCTGAAAAAAAAAACATTTGGTAAGGTTTGCAAAAACAAAATTTGATTTGTTACTCAATTTGACAGTAATGTACTTAGAATCCTGAGATAATGCAAAAAAAGCAATAAAAATTTATTCCAACATAATTCCTAATCCAAACGTGCAAAATGTCTAAAAATGCCTGTGATATTCAATACATGTGAGTTTTACTAGATACAGTTGTTTTTCAATGGTTTGCAAATACAAAAATGAGGTTTTACTCAATATGACTGTACACTGTAACACTCAATATGACAGTTATTTAAACATAACTCCTACACCACACATTAAAAATGGCTAATAATGCCTGAACTAATGCATCTTTGGGAGTTTTACTCGAAACATATGCTTTTTTGAAATTTGCAAATGCAAAAAGTAGTTTTTTACTCAATATGACTATAATAGTCTTAGAATCCTGAGATAATGCGAAAAAAGCAATAAAAATGTATTCAAACATAACTTCTAAACAACACATGCAAAATGGCTAATAATGCCCAGAGATATGTTTTTTTGTTAGTTTTACTAGAAAAATGATCTTTTGTAAGGTTTGCAAAGACACAAATTAGTTTTTTTATTCAATATTACAGTGTAACTGTCATACAAAATATGAAAGGTTTATAATCATAACTCCAAAACCAAATATGAAATTTGTCTTAAAAAGCCTTTAATATTTAATTTATGTAAGTTTTAGCAGAATCAGGTATTTTGGAAAGGTTGACAAATACAAATATTAGATTTTACTGGCCTCATATTAGTCACACTCAAAATGACATTTTTTGAAACATAACTCCAAAAATACACATGCAAATAGTCTAATAATGCCTGAGGAAATGCATCTTCAAGAGTTTTCCAGAAAAAAAAACATTTGGTAAGGTTTGCACGAACAAAATTGTATTTGTTACTCAATTTGACAGTAATGTACTTAGAATCCTGAGATAATGCGAAAAAAGCAATAAAAATGTATTCCAACATAATTCCTAATCCAAAATGGCAAAATGTCTAAAAATGCCTGTGATATTGAATACATGTGAGTTTTACTACCTACAGTTGTTTTTCAATGGTTTGCAAATACAAAAATGAGGTTTTACTCAATATGACTGTACACTGTAACACTCAATATGACAGTTATTTAAACATAACTCCTACACCACACATGAAAAATTGCTAATAATGCCTGAAATAATGCATCTTTGGGAGTTTTACTCGAAACATATGCTTTTTTGAATTTTAAAAATGCAAAAAGTAGTTTTTTACTCAATATGACTATAATAGTCTTAGAATCCTGAGATAATGCGAAAAAAGCAATAAAAATGTATTCAAGCATAACTTCTAAACAACACATGCAAAATGGCTAATAATGCCTAGAGATACGTTTTTTTGTTAGTTTTACTAGAAAAATGATCTTTTGTAAGGTTTGCAAAGACACAAGTTAGTTTTTTTATTCAATATAACACTGTAACTGTCATACTAAATATGAAATGTTTATAATCTTAACTCCAAAACCAAATATGAAATTTGTCTTAAAAAGCCTTTAATATTGAATTTATGTAAGTTTTAGCAGAATCAGGTATTTTGGAAAGGTTGACAAATACAAATATTAGATTTTACTGGCCTCATATTGGTCACACTCAAAATGACATCTTTTGAAACATAACTCCAAAAATACACATGCAAATAGTCTAATTATGCCTGAAGAAATGCATCTTCGAGAGTTTTCCAGAAAAAAAAAACATTTGGTAAGGTTTGCAAAAACAAAATTTGATTTGTTACTGAATTTGACAGTAATGTATTTAGAATCCTGAGATAATGCGAAAAAAGCAATAAAAATGTATTCCAACATAATTCCTAATCCAAACGTGCAAAATGTCTAAAAATGCCTGTGATATTCAATACATGTGAGTTTTACTAGATACAGTTGTTTTTCAATGGTTTGCAAATACAAAAATGAGGTTTTAATCAATATGACTGTATACTGTAACACTCAATATGACAGTTATTTAAACATAACTCCTACACCACACATTAAAAATGGCTAATAATGCCTGAAATAATGCAGCTTTGGGAGTTTTACTAGAAACATATGCTTTTTTAAATCTTGCAAATGGAAAAAAGTAGTTTTTTACTCAATATGACTATAATAGTCTTAGAATCCTGAGATAATGCGAAAAAAGCAATAAAAATGTATTCAAACATAACTTCTAAACAACACATGCAAAATGGCTAATAATGCCCAGAGATATGTTTTTTTGTTAGTTGTACTAGAAAAATGATCTTTTGTAAGGTTTGCAAAGACACAAATTAGTTTTTTTATTCAATATAACAGTGTAACTGTCATACTAAATATGAAGGGTTTATAATCATAACTCCAAAACCAAATATGAAATTTGTCTTAAAAAGCCTTTAATATTGAAATTATGTAAGTTTTAGCAGAATCAGGTATTTTGGAAAGGTTGACAAATACAAATATTAGATTTTACTGGCCTCATATTGGTCACACTCAAAATGACATTTTTTGAAACATAACTCCAAAAATACACATGCAAATAGTCTAATAATGCCTGAAGAAATGCATCTTCGAGAGTTTTCCAGAAAAAAAACATTTGGTAAGGTGTGCAAAAAAAAAATTTCATTTGTTTCTGAACTTGACAGTAATGTACTTAGAATCCTGAGATAATGCGAAAAAAGCAATAAAAATGTATTCCAACATAATTCCTAATCCAAACGTGCAAAATGTCTAAAAATGCCTGTGATATTGAATACATGTGAGTTTTACTAGATACAGTTGTTTTTCAATGGTTTGCAAATACAAAAATGAGGTTTTAATCAATATGAGTGTATACTGTAACACTCAATATGACAGTTATTTAAACATAACTCCTACACCACACATTAAAAATGGCTAATAATGCCTGAAATAATGCATCTTTGGGAGTTTTACTAGAAACATATGCTTTTTTATATCTTGCAAATGCAAAAAGTAGTTTTTTACTCAATATGACTATAATAGTCTTAGAATCCTGAGATAATGCGAAAAAAGCAATAAAAATGTATTCAAACACAACTTCTAAACAACACATGCAAAATGGCTAATAATGCCCAGAGATATGTTTTTTTGTTAGTTGTACTAGAACAATGATCTTTTGTAAGGTTTGCAAAGACACAAATTAGTTTTTTTATTCAATATAACAGTGTAACTGTCATACTAAATATGAAAGGTTTATAATCATAACTCCAAAACCAAATATGAAATTTGTCTTAAACAGCCTTTAATATTGAATTCATGTCAGTTCTACCAGAATCAGGTATTTTGGAAAGAATCACAAATACAAATATTAGATTTCACTGGCCTCATATTGGTCACACTCAAAATGACAGTTTTTGAAACATAACTCCAAAAATACACATGCAAAATGTCTAATAATGCCTGAAGAAATGCATCTTCAAGAGTTTTCCTGAAAAAAAAAAAATTTGGTAAGGTTTGCAAAAACAACATTTGATTTGTCACTCAATTTGACAGTAATGTACTTAGAATCCTGAGATAATGAGAAAAAAGCAAGAAAAATGTATTCCAACATAATTCCTAATCCAAACTTGCAAAATGTCTAAAAATGCCTGTGATATTGAATACATCTGAGTTTTACTAGATACAGTTGTTTTTCTATGGTTTGCAAATACAAAAATGAGGTTTTACTCAATGTGACTGTACACTGTAACACTCAATATGACAGTTATTTAAACATAACTCCTACACCACACATGAAAAATGGCTAATAATGCCTGAAATAATGCATCTTTGGGAGTTTTACTCGAAACATATGCTTTTTGAAATCTTGCAAATGCAAAAAGTAGTTTTTTACTCAATATGACTATAATAGTCTTAGAATCCTGAGATAATGCGAAAAGAGCAATAAAAATATATTCAAACATAACTTCTAAACAACACATGCAAAAATGCTAATAATGCCCAGAGTAATGTTTTTTTGTTAGTTTTACTAGAAAAATGATCTTTTGTAAGGTTTGCAAAGACACAAGTTAGTTTTTTTATTCAATATAACACTGTAACTGTCATACTAAATATGAAAGGTTTATAATCATAACTCCAAAACCAAATATGAAATGTGTCTTAAAAAGCCTTTAATATTGAATTTATGTAAGTTTTACCAGAATCAGGTATTTTGGAAAGGTTGACAAATACAAATATTAGATTTTACTGGCCTCATATTGGTCACACTCAAAATGACATTTTTTGAAACATAACTCCAAAAATACACATGCAAATAGTCTAATAATGCCTGAAGAAATGCATCTTCGAGAGTTTTCCAGAAAAAAAAACATTTGGTAAGGTTTGCAAAAACAAAATTTGATTTGTTACTCAATTTGACAGTAATGTACTTAGAATCCTGAGATAATGCGAAAAAAGCAATAAAAATGTATTCCAACATAATTCCTAATCCAAACGTGCAAAATGTCTAAAAATGCCTGTGATATTGAATACATGTTAATTTTACTAGATACAGTTGTTTTTCAATGGTTTGCAAATACAAAAATGAGGTTTTAATCAATATGACTGTATACTGTAACACTCAATATGACAGTTATTTAAACATAACTCCTACACCACACATTAAAAATGGCTAATAATACCTGAAATAATGCATCTTTGGGAGTTTTACTAGAAACATATGCTTTTTTAAATCTTGCAAATGCAAAAAGTAGTTTTTTACTCAATATGACTATAATAGTCTTAGAATACTGAGCTAATGCGAAAAAAGCAATAAAAATGTATTCAAACATAACTTCTAAACAACACATGCAAAATGGCTAATAATGCCCAGAGATATGTTTTTTTGTTAGTTTTACTAGAAAAATGATCTTTTGTTAGGTTTGCAAATACACAAATTTGTTTTCGTATTCAATATAACAGTGTAACTGTCATACTAAATATGAAAGGTTTATAATCTAAACTCCAAAACCAAATATGAAATTTGTCTTAAAAAGCCTTTAATATTTAATTTATGTAAGTTTTAGCAGAATCAGGTATTTTGAAAAGGTTGACAAATACAAATATTAGATTTTACTGGCCTCATATTGGTCACACTCAAAATGACATTTTTTGAAACATAACTCCAAAAATACACATGCAACATGTCTAATAATGCCTGAAGAAATGCATCTTCAAGAGTTTTCCTGAAAAAAAAAACATTTGGTAAGGTTTGCAAAAACAAAATTTGATTTGTTACTCAATTTGACAAAAATGTACTTAGAATCCTGAGATAATGCGAAAAAAGCAATAAAAATGTATTCCAACATAATTCCTAATCCAAACGTGCAAAATGTCTAAAAATGCCTGTGATATTGAATACATGTGAGTTTTACTAGATACAGTTGTTTTTCAATGGTTTGCAAATACAAAAATGAGGTTTTACTCAATATGACTGTATACTGTAACACTCAATATGACAGTTATTTAAACATAGCTCCTAAACCACACATTAAAAATGGCTAATAATGCCTGAAATAATGCATCTTTGGGAGTTTTACTAGAAACATATGCTTTTTTAAATCTTGCCAATTCAAAAAGTAGTTTTTTACTCAATATGACTATAATAGTCTTAGAATCCTGAGATAATGCGAAAAAAGCAATAAAAATGTATTCAAACATAACTTCTAAACAACACATGCAAAATGGCTAATAATGCCCAGAGATATGTTTTTTTGTTAGTTTTACTAGAAAAATGATCTTTTGTAAGGTTTGCAAAGACACAAATTAGTTTTTTTATTCAATATAACAGTGTAACTGTCATACTAAATATGAAGGGTTTATAATCATAACTCCAAAACCAAATATGAAATTTGTCTTAAAAAGCCTTTAATATTGAATTTATGTAAGTTTTAGCAGAATCAGGTATTTTGGAAAGGTTGACAAATACAAATATTAGATTTTACTGGCCTCATATTGGTCACACTCAAAATGACATTTTTTGAAACATAACTCCAAAAATACACATGCAAATAGTCTAATAATGCCTAAAGAAATGCATCTTCGAGAGTTTTCCAGAAAAAAAACATTTGGTAAGGTTTGCAAAAAAAAAATTTGATTTGTTACTCAATTTGACAGTAATGTACTTAGAATCCTGAGATAATGCGAAAAAAGCAATAGAAATGTATTCCAACATAATTCCTAATCCAAACGTGCAAAATGTCTAAAAATGCCTGTGATATTCAATACATGTGAGTTTTACTAGATACAGTTGTTTTTCAATGGTTTGCAAATACAAAAATGAGGTTTTAATCAATATGACTGTATACTGTAACACTCAATATGACAGTTATTTAAACATAACTCCTACACCACACATTAAAATGGCTAATAATGCCTGAAATAATGCAGCTTTGGGAGTTTTACTAGAAACATATGCTTTTTTAAATCTTGCAAATGCAAAAAGTAGTTTTTTACTCAATATGACTATAATAGTCTTAGAATCCTGAGATAATGCGAAAAAAGCAATAAAAATGTATTCAAACACAACTTCTAAACAACACATGCAAAATGGCTAATAATGCCCAGAGATATGTTTTTTTGTTAGTTGTACTAGAACAATGATCTTTTGTAAGGTTTGCAAAGACACAAATTAGTTTTTTATTCAATATAACAGTGTAACTGTCATACTAAATATGAAAGGTTTATAATCATAATTCCAAAACCAAATATGAAATTTGTCTTAAACAGCCTTTAATATTGAATTTATGTAAGTTCTACCAGAATCAGGTATTTTGGAAAGAATCACAAATACAAATATTAGATTTTACTGGCCTCATATTGGTCACACTCAAAATGACAGTTTTTGAAACATAACTCCAAAAATACACATGCAAAATGTCTAATAATGCCTGAAGAAATGCATCTTCAAGAGTTTTCCTGAAAAAAAAAACATTTGGTAAGGTTTGCAAAAACAAAAGTTGATTTGTTACTCAATTTGACAGTAATGTACTTAGAATCCTGATATAATGCGATAAAAGCAATAAAAATGTATTCCAACATAATTCCTAATCCAAACGTGCAAAATGTCTAAAAATGCCTGTGATATTGAATACATGTGAGTTTTACTAGATACAGTTGTTTTTCAATGGTTTGCAAATACAAAAATGAGGTTTTACTCAATATGACTGTATACTGTAACACTCAATATGACAGTTATTTAAACATAACTCCTAAACCACACATGAAAAATGGCTAATAATGCCTGAAATAATGCATCTTTGGGAGTTTTACTAGAAACATATGCTTTTTGAAATCTTGCAAATGCAAAAAGTAGTTTTTTACTCAATATGACTATAATAGTCTTAGAATCCTGAGATAATGCGAAAAAAGCAATAAAAATGTATTCAAACATAACTTCTAAACAACACATGCAAAATGGCTAATAATGCCCAGAGATATGTTTTTTTGTTAGTTTTACTAGAAAAATGATATTTTGTAAGGTTTGCAAAGACACAAATTAGTTTTTTTATTCAATATAACAGTGTAACTGTCATACTAAATATGAAGGGTTTATAATCATAACTCCAATACCAAATATGAAATTTGTCTTAAAAAGCCTTTAATATTGAATTTATGTAAGTTTTAGCAGAATCAGGTATTTTGGAAAGGTTGACAAATACAAATATTAGATTTTACTGGCCTCATATTGGTCACACTCAAAATGACATTTTTTGAAACATAACTCCAAAAATACACATGCAAATAGTCTAATAATGCCTAAAGAAATGCATCTTCGAGAGTTTTCCAGAAAAAAAACATTTGGTAAGGTTTGCAAAAAAAAAAATTGATTTGTTACTCAATTTGACAGTAATGTACTTAGAATCCTGAGATAATGCGAAAAAAGCAATAAAAATGTATTCCAACATAATTCCTAATCCAAACGTGCAAAATGTCTAAAAATGCCTGTGATATTGAATACATGTGAGTTTTACTAGATACAGTTGTTTTTCAATGGTTTGCAAATACAAAAATGAGGTTTTAATCAATATGACTGTATAAGGTAACACTCAATATGACAGTTATTTAAATATAACTCCTACACCACACATTAAAAATTGCTAATAATGCCTGAAATAATGCATCTTTGGGAGTTTTAATCGAAACATATGCTTTTTTAAATCTTGCAAATGCAAAAAGTAGTTTTTTACTCGATATGACTATAATAGTCTTAGAATCCTGAGATAATGCGAAAAAAGCAATAAAAATGTATTCAAACATAACTTCTAAACAACACATGCAAAATGGCTAATAATGCCCAGAGATATGTTTTTTTGTTAGTTTTACTAGAAAAATGATCTTTTGTAAGGTTTGCAAAGACACAAGTTAGTTTTTTTTATTCAATATAACACTGTAACTTTCATACTAAATATGAAAGGTTTATAATCATAACTCCAAAACCAAATATGAAATTTGTCTTAAAAAGCCTTTAATATTGAATTTATGTAAGTTTTACCAAAATCAGGTATTTTGGAAAGAATCACAAATACGAATATTAGATTTTACTGGCCTCATATTGGTCACACTCAAAATGACATTTTTTGAAACATAACTCCAAAAATACACATGCAAATAGTCTAATAATGCCTGAAGAAATGCATCTTCGAGAGTTTTCCAGAAAAAAAACATTTGGTAAGGTTTGCAAAAAAAAAATTTGATTTGTTACTCAATTTGACAGTAATGTACTTAGAATCCTTAGATAATGCGAAAAAAGCAATAAAAATGTATTCTAACATGATTCCTAATCCAAAAGTGCAAAATGTCTAAAAATGCCTGTGTTATTGAATACATGTGAGTTTTACTAGATACAGTTGTTTTTCTATGGTTTGCAAATACAAAAATGAGGTTTTAATCAATATGACTGTATTCTGTAACACTCAATATGACAGTTATTTAAACATAACTCCTACACCACACATTAAAAATGGCTAATAATGCCTGAAATAATGCATCTTTGGGAGTTTTACTAGAAACATATGCTTTTTTAAATCTTGCAAATGCAGAAAGTAGTTTTTTTACTCGATATGACTATAATAGTCTTAGAATCCTGAGATAAAGCGAAAAAAGCAAAACAAATGTATTCAAACATAACTTCTAAACAACACATGCAAAATGGCTAATAATGCCTAGAGATAAGTTTTTTTGTTAGTTTTACTAGAACAATGATCTTTTGTAAGGTTTGCAAAGACACAAGTTCGTTTTTTTATTCAATATAACACTGTAACTGTCATACTAAATATGAAAGGTTTATAATCATAACTCCAAAACCAAATATGAAATTTGTCTTAAAAAGCCTTTAATATTGAATTTATGTAAGTTTGAGCAGAATCAGGTATTTTGGAAAGGTTGACAAATACAAATATTAGATTTTACTGGCCTCATATTGGTCACACTCAAAATGACATTTTTAGAAACATAACTCCAAAAATACACATGCAAATAGTCTAATAATGCCTGAAGAAATGCATCTTCAAGAGTTTCCCTGAAAAAAAAAACATTTGGTAAGGTTTGCATAAACAAAATTTTTTTTTACTCAATTTGACAGTAATGTACTTAGAATCCTTAGATAATGCGAAAAAAGCAATAAAAATGTATTCCAACACAATTCCTAATCCAAAAGTGCAAAATGTCTAAAAATGCCTGTGATATTGAATACATGTGAGTTTTACTAGATACAGTTGTTTTTCAATGGTTTGCAAATACAAAAATGAGGTTTTACTCAATATGACTATATACTGTAACACTCAATATGACAGTTATTTAAACATAACTCCTACACCACACATGAAAAATGGCTAATAATGCCTGAAAGAATGCATCTTTGGGAGTTTTACTCGAAACATCTGCTTTTTGAAATCTTGCAAATGCAAAAAGTAGTTTTTTACTCAATATGACTATAATAGTCTTAGAATCCTGAGATAATGCGAAAAAAGCAATAAAAATGTATTCAAACACAACTTCTAAACAACACATGCAAAATGGCTAATAATGCCCAGAGATATGTTTTTTTGTTAGTTGTACTAGAACAATGATCTTTTGTAAGGTTTGCAAAGACACAAGTTAGTTTTTTTATTCAATATAACAGTGTAACTGTCATACTAAATATGAAAGGTTTATAATCATAACTCCAAAACCAAATATGAAATTTGTCTTAAACAGCCTTTAATATTGAATTTATGTAAGTTCTACCAGAATCAGGTATTTTGGAAAGAATCACAAATACAAATATTAGATTTTACTGGCCTCATATTGGTCACACTCAAAATGACAGTTTTTGAAACATAACTCCAAAAATACACATGCAAAATGTCTAATAATGCCTGAAGAAATGCATCTTCAAGAGTTTTCCTGAAAAAAAAAAAACATTTGGTAAGGTTTGCAAAAACAAAATTTGATTTGTTACTCAATTTGACAGTAATGTACTTAGAATCCTGAGATAATGCGAAAAAAGCAATAAAAATGTATTCCAACATAATTCCTAATCCAAACTTGCAAAATGTCTAAAAATGCCTGTGATATTGAATACATGTGAGTTTTACTAGATACAGTTGTTTTTCTATGGTTTGCAAATACAAAAATGAGGTTTTACTCAATGTGACTGTACACTGTAACACTCAATATGACAGTTATTTAAACATAACTCCTACACCACACATTAAAAATGGCTAATAATGCCTGAAATAATGCATCTTTGGGAGTTTTACTAGAAACATATGCTTTTTTAAATCTTGCAAATGCAAAAAGTAGTTTTTTTACTCAATATGACTATAATAGTCTTAGAATCCTGAGATAATGCGAAAAGAGCAATAAAAATGTATTCAAACATAACTTCTAAACAACACATGCAAAATGGCTAATAATGCCCAGAGTAATGTTTTTTTGTTAGTTTTACTAGAAAAATGATCTTTTGTAAGGTTTGCAAAGACACAAGTTAGTTTTTTTATTCAATATAACACTGTAACTGTCATACTAAATATGAAAGGTTTATAATCATAACTCCAAAACCAAATATGAAATGTGTCTTAAAAAGCCTTTAATATTGAATTTATGTAAGTTTTAGCAGAATCAGGTATTTTGGAAAGGTTGACAAATACAAATATTAGATTTTACTGGCCTCATATTGGTCACACTCAAAATGACATTTTTTGAAACATAACTCCAAAAATACACATGCAAATAGTCTAATAATGCCTGAAGAAATGCATCTTCGAGAGTTTTCCAGAAAAAAAAACATTTGGTAAGGTTTGCAAAAACAAAATTTGATTTGTTACTCAATTTGACAGTAATGTATTTAGAATCCTGAGATAATGCGAAAAAAGCAATAAAAATGTATTCCAACATAATTCCTAATCCAAACGTGCAAAATGTCTAAAAATGCCTGTGATATTGAATACATGTGAGTTTTACTAGATAGAGTTGTTTTTCAATGGTTTGCAAATACAAAAATGAGGTTTTAATCAATATGACTGTATAAGGTAACACTCAATATGACAGTTATTTAAACATAACTCCTACACCACACATTAAAAATTGCTAATAATGCCTGAAATAATGCATCTTTGGGAGTTTTACTCGAAACATCTGCTTTTTTAAATCTTGCAAATGCAAAAAGTAGTTTTTTACTCAATATGACTATAATAGTCTTAGAATCCTGAGATAATGCGAAAAAAGCAATAAAAATGTATTCAAACACAACTTCTAAACAACACATGCAAAATGGCTAATAATGCCCAGAGATATGTTTTTTTGTTAGTTGTACTAGAACAATGATCTTTTGTAAGGTTTGCAAAGACACAAGTTAGTTTTTTTATTCAATATAACAGTGTAACTGTCATACTAAATATGAAAGGTTTATAATCATAACTCCAAAACCAAATATGAAATTTGTCTTAAACAGCCTTTAATATTGAATTTATGTAAGTTCTACCAGAATCAGGTATTTTGGAAAGAATCACAAATACAAATATTAGATTTTACTGGCCTCATATTGGTCACACTCAAAATGACAGTTTTTGAAACATAACTCCAAAAATACACATGCAAAATGTCTAATAATGCCTGAAGAAATGCATCTTCAAGAGTTTTCCTGAAAAAAAAACATTTGGTAAGGTTTGCAAAAACAAAATTTGATTTGTTACTCAATTTGACAGTAATGTACTTAGAATCCTGAGATAATGCGAAAAAAGCAATAAAAATGTATTCCAACATAATTCCTAATCCAAACTTGCAAAATGTCTAAAAATGCCTGTGATATTGAATACATGTGAGTTTTACTAGATACAGTTGTTTTTCTATGGTTTGCAAATACAAAAATGAGGTTTTACTCAATGTGACTGTACACTGTAACACTCAATATGACAGTTATTTAAACATAACTCCTACACCACACATTAAAAATGGCTAATAATGCCTGAAATAATGCATCTTTGGGAGTTTTACTAGAAACATATGCTTTTTTAAATCTTGCAAATGCAAAAAGTAGTTTTTTTACTCAATATGACTATAATAGTCTTAGAATCCTGAGATAATGCGAAAAGAGCAATAAAAATGTATTCAAACATAACTTCTAAACAACACATGCAAAATGGCTAATAATGCCCAGAGTAATGTTTTTTTGTTAGTTTTACTGGAAAAATGATCTTTTGTAAGGTTTGCAAAGACACAAGTTAGTTTTTTTATTCAATATAACACTGTAACTGTCATACTAAATATGAAAGGTTTATAATCATAACTCCAAAACCAAATATGAAATGTGTCTTAAAAAGCCTTTAATATTGAATTTATGTAAGTTTTAGCAGAATCAGGTATTTTGGAAAGGTTGACAAATACAAATATTAGATTTTACTGGCCTCATATTGGTCACACTCAAAATTACATTTTTTGAAACATAACTCCAAAAATACACATGCAAATAGTCTAATAATGCCTGAAGAAATGCATCTTCGAGAGTTTTCCAGAAAAAAAAACATTTGGTAAGGTTTGCAAAAACAAAATTTGATTTGTTACTCAATTTGACAGTAATGTACTTAGAATCCTGAGATAATGCGAAAAAAGCAATAAAAATGTATTCCAACATAATTCCTAATCCAAACGTGCAAAATGTCTAAAAATGCCTGTGATATTGAATACATGTGAGTTTTACTAGATACAGTTGTTTTTCAATGGTTTGCAAATACAAAAATGAGGTTTTAATCAATATGACTGTATAAGGTAACACTCAATATGACAGTTATTTAAACATAACTCCTACACCACACATTAAAAATTGCTAATAATGCCTGAAATAATGCATCTTTGGGAGTTTTAATCAAAACATCTGCTTTTTTAAATCTTGCAAATGCAAAAAGTAGTTTTTTACTCAATATGACTATAATAGTCTTAGAATCCTGAGATAATGCGAAAAAAGCAATAAAAATGTATTCAAACATAACTTCTAAACAACACATGCAAAATGGCTAATAATGCCCAGAGATATGTTTTTTTGTTAGTTTTACTAGAAAAATGATCTTTTGTAAGGTTTGCAAAGACACAAATTAGTTTTTTTATTCAATATAACAGTGTAACTGTCATACTAAATATGAAGGGTTTATAATCATAACTCCAAAACCAAATATGAAATTTGTCTTAAAAAGCCTTTAATATTGAATTTATGTAAGTTTTAGCAGAATCAGGTATTTTGGAAAGGTTGACAAATACAAATATTAGATTTTACTGGCCTCATATTGGTCACACTCAAAATGACATTTTTTGAAACATAACTCCAAAAATACACATGCAAATAGTCTAATAATGCCTGAAGAAATGCATCTTCGAGAGTTTTCCAGAAAAAAAACATTTGTTAAGGTTTGCAAAAACAAAATTTGATTTGTTACTCAATTTGACAGTAATGTACTTAGAATCCTGAGATAATGCGAAAAAAGCAATAAAAATGTATTCCAACATAATTCCTAATCCAAACGTGCAAAATGTCTAAAAATGCCTGTGATATTCAATACATGTGAGTTTTACTAGATACAGTTGTTTTTCAATGGTTTGCAAATACAAAAATGAGGTTTTACTCAATATGACTGTATACTGTAACACTCAATATGACAGTTATTTAAACATAACTCCTAAACCACACATTAAAAATGGCTAATAATGCCTGAAATAATGCATCTTTGGGAGTTTTACTAAAAACATATGCTTTTTTAAATCTTGCAAATGCAAAAAGTAGTTTTTTACTCAATATGACTATAATAGTCTTAGAATCCTGAGATAATGCGAAAAAAGCAATAAAAATGTATTCAAACACAACTTCTAAACAACACATGCAAAATGGCTAATAATGCCCAGAGATATGTTTTTTTGTTAGTTGTACTAGAACAATGATCTTTTGTAAGGTTTGCAAAGACACAAATTAGTTTTTTTATTCAATATAACAGTGTAACTGTCATACTAAATATGAAAGGTTTATAATCATAACTCCAAAACCAAATATGAAATTTGTCTTAAACAGCCTTTAATATTGAATTTATGTAAGTTCTACCAGAATCAGGTATTTTGGAAAGAATCACAAATACAAATATTAGATTTTACTGGCCTCATATTGGTCACACTCAAAATGACAGTTTTTGAAACATAACTCCAAAAATACACATGCAAAATGTCTAATAATGCCTGAAGAAATGCATCTTCAAGAGTTTTCCTGAAAAAAAAAAACATTTGGTAAGGTTTGCAAAAACAAAATTTGATTTGTTACTCAATTTGACAGTAATGTACTTAGAATCCTGAGATAATGCGAAAAAAGCAATAAAAATGTATTCCAACATAATTCCTAATCCAAACTTGCAAAATGTCTAAAAATGCCTGTGATATTGAATACATGTGAGTTTTACTAGATACAGTTGTTTTTCTATGGTTTGCAAATACAAAAATGAGGTTTTACTCAATGTGACTGTACACTGTAACACTCAATATGACAGTTATTTAAACATAACTCCTACACCACACATGAAAAATGGCTAATAATGCCTGAAATAATGCATCTTTGGGAGTTTTACTCGAAACATATGCTTTTTGAAATCTTGCAAATGCAAAAAGTAGTTTTTTACTCAATATGACTATAATAGTCTTAGAATCCTGAGATAATGCGAAAAGAGCAATAAAAATGTATTCAAACATAACTTCTAAACAACACATGCAAAATGGCTAATAATGCCCAGAGTAATGTTTTTTTGTTAGTTTTACTAGAAAAATGATCTTTTGTAAGGTTTACAAAGACACAAGTTAGTTTTTTTTATTCAATATAACACTGTAACTGTCATACTAAATATGAAAGGTTTATAATCATAACTCCAAAACCAAATATGAAATGTGTCTTAAAAAGCCTTTAATATTGAATTTATGTAAGTTTTACCAGAATCAGGTATTTTGGAAAGGTTGACAAATACAAATATTAGATTTTACTGGCCTCATATTGGTCACACTCAAAATGACATTTTTTGAAACATAAATCCAAAAATACACATGCAAATAGTCTAATAATGCCTGAAGAAATGCATCTTCGAGAGTTTTCCAGAAAAAAAAACATTTGGTAAGGTTTGCAAAAATAAAATTTGATTTGTTACTCAATTTGACAGTAATGTACTTAGAATCCTGAGATAATGCGAAAAAAGCAATAAAAATGTATTCCAACATAATTCCTAATCCAAACGTGCAAAATGTCTAAAAATGCCTGTGATATTGAATACATGTTAGTTTTACTAGATACAGTTGTTTTTCAATGGTTTGCAAATACAAAAATGAAGTTTTAATCAATATGACTGTATACTGTAACACTCAATATGACAGTTATTTAAACATAACTCCTACACCACACATTAAAAATGGCTAATAATGCCTGAAATAATGCATCTTTGGGAGTTTTACTAGAAACATATGCTTTTTTAAATCTTGCAAATGCAAAAAGTAGTTTTTTACTCAATATGACTATAATAGTCTTAGAATACTGAGATAATGCGAAAAAAGCAATAAAAATGTATTGAAACATAACTTCTAAACAACACATGCAAAATGGCTAATAATGCCCAGAGATATGTTTTTTGTTAGTTTTACTAGAAAAATGATCTTTTGTAAGGTTTGCAAAGACACAAATTAGTTTTTTTATTCAATATAACACTGTAACTGTCATACTAAATATGAAAGGTTTATAATCATAACTCCAAAACCAAATATGAAATGTGTCTTAAAAAGCCTTTAATATTGAATTTATGTAAGTTTTACCAGAATCAGGTATTTTGGAAAGGTTGACAAATACAAATATTAGATTTTACTGGCCTCATATTGGTCACACTCAAAATGACATTTTTTGAAACATAAATCCAAAAATACACATGCAAATAGTCTAATAATGCCTGAAGAAATGCATCTTCGAGAGTTTTCCAGAAAAAAAAACATTTGGTAAGGTTTGCAAAAATAAAATTTGATTTGTTACTCAATTTGACAGTAATGTACTTAGAATCCTGAGATAATGCGAAAAAAGCAATAAAAATGTATTCCAACATAATTCCTAATCCAAACGTGCAAAATGTCTAAAAATGCCTGTGATATTGAATACATGTTAGTTTTACTAGATACAGTTGTTTTTCAATGGTTTGCAAATACAAAAATGAAGTTTTAATCAATATGACTGTATACTGTAACACTCAATATGACAGTTATTTAAACATAACTCCTACACCACACATTAAAAATGGCTAATAATGCCTGAAATAATGCATCTTTGGGAGTTTTACTAGAAACATATGCTTTTTTAAATCTTGCAAATGCAAAAAGTAGTTTTTTACTCAATATGACTATAATAGTCTTAGAATACTGAGATAATGCGAAAAAAGCAATAAAAATGTATTCAAACATAACTTCTAAACAACACATGCAAAATGGCTAATAATGCCCAGAGATATGTTTTTTTGTTAGTTCTACTAGAAAAATGATCTTTTGTAAGGTTTGCAAAGACACAAATTAGTTTTTTTATTCAATATAACAGTGTAACTGTCATACTAAATATGAAGGGTTTATAATCATAACTCCAAAACCAAATATGAAATTTGTCTTAAAAAGCCTTTAATATTGAATTTATGTAAGTTTTAGCAGAATCAGGTATTTTGGAAAGGTTGACGAATACAAATATTAGATTTTACTGGCCTCATATTGGTCACACTCAAAATGACATTTTTTGAAACATAACTCCAAAAATACACATGCAAATAGTCTAATAATGCCTGAAGAAATGCATCTTCGAGAGTTTTCCAGAAAAAAAACATTTGGTAAGGTTTGCAAAAACAAAATTTGATTTGTTACTCAATTTGACAGTAATGTACTTAGAATCCTGAGATAATGCGAAAAAAGCAATAAAAATGTATTCCAACATAATTCCTAATCCAAACGTGCAAAATGTCTAAAAATGCCTGTGATATTCAATACATGTGAGTTTTACTAGATACAGTTGTTTTTCAATGGTTTGCAAATACAAAAATGAGGTTTTACTCAATATGACTGTATACTGTAACACTCAATATGACAGTTATTTAAACATAACTCCTAAACCACACATTAAAAATGGCTAATAATGCCTGAAATAATGCATCTTTGGGAGTTTTACTCGAAACATATGCTTTTTGAAATCTTGCAAATGCAAAAAGTAGTTTTTTACTCAATATGACTATAATAGTCTTAGAATCCTGAGATAATGCGAAAAGAGCAATAAAAATGTATTCAAACATAACTTCTAAACAACACATGCAAAATGGCTAATAATGCCCAGAGTAATGTTTTTTTGTTAGTTTTACTAGAAAAATGATCTTTTGTAAGGTTGGCAAAGACACAAGTTAGTTTTTTTTATTCAATATAACACTGTAACTGTCATACTAAATATGAAAGGTTTATAATCATAACTCCAAAACCAAATATGAAATGTGTCTTAAAAAGCCTTTAATATTGAATTTATGTAAGTTTTACCAGAATCAGGTATTTTGGAAAGGTTGACAAATACAAATATTAGATTTTACTGGCCTCATATTGGTCACACTCAAAATGACATTTTTTGAAACATAAATCCAAAAATACACATGCAAATAGTCTAATAATGCCTGAAGAAATGCATCTTCGAGAGTTTTCCAGAAAAAAAAACATTTGGTAAGGTTTGCAAAAACAAAATTTGATTTGTTACTCAATTTGACAGTAATGTACTTAGAATCCTGAGATAATGCGAAAAAAGCAATAAAAATGTATTCCAACATAATTCCTAATCCAAACGTGCAAAATGTCTGAAAATGCCTGTGATATTGAATACATGTGAGTTTTACTAGATACCGTTGTTTTTCAATGGTTTGCAAATACAAAAATGAGGTTTTACTCAATATGACTGTATACTGTAACACTCAATATGACAGTTATTTAAACATAACTCCTAAACCACACATTAAAAATGGCTAATAATGCCTGAAATAATGCATCTTTGGGAGTTTTACTAGAAACATATGCTTTTTTAAATCTTGCAAATGCAAAAAGTAGTTTTTTACTCAATATGACTATAATAGTCTTAGAATCCTGAGATAATGCGAAAAAAGCAATAAAAATGTATTCCAACATAATTCCTAATCCAAACGTGCAAAATGTCTAAAAATGCCTGTGATATTCAATACATGTGAGTTTTACTAGATACACTTGTTTTTCAATGGTTTGCAAATACAAAAATGAGGTTTTACTCAATATGACTGTATACTGTAACACTCAATATGACAGTTATTTAAACATAACTCCTAAACCACACATTAAAAATGGCTAATAATGCCTGAAATAATGCATCTTTGGGAGTTTTACTAAAAACATATGCTTTTTTAAATCTTGCAAATGCAAAAAGTAGTTTTTTACTCAATATGACTATAATAGTCTTAGAATCCTGAGATAATGCGAAAAAAGCAATAAAAATGTATTCAAACATAACTTCTAAACAACACATGCAAAATGGCTAATAATGCCCAGAGATATGTTTTTTTGTTAGTTTTACTAGAAAAATGATATTTTGTAAGGTTTGCAAAGACACAAATTAGTTTTTTTATTCAATATAACAGTGTAACTGTCATACTAAATATGAAGGGTTTATAATCATAACTCCAAAACCAAATATGAAATTTGTCTTAAAAAGCCTTTGATATTGAATTTATGTAAGTTTTAGCAGAATCAGGTATTTTGGAAAGGTTGACAAATACAAATATTAGATTTTACTGGCCTCATATTGGTCACACTCAAAATGACATTTTTTGAAACATAACTCCAAAAATACACATGCAAATAGTCTAATAATGCCTGAAGAAATGCATATTCGAGAGTTTTCCAGAAAGAAAAACATTTGGTAAGGTTTGCAAAAACAAAATTTGATTTGTTACTCAATTTGACAGTAATGTAATTAGAATCCTGAGATAATGCGAAAAAAGCAATAAAAATGTATTCCAACATAATTCCTAATCCAAACGTGCAAAATGTCTAAAAATGCCTGTGATATTGAATACATGTTAGTTTTACTAGATACAGTTGTTTTTCAATGGTTTGCAAATACAAAAATGAGGTTTTAATCAATATGACTGTATACTGTAACACTCAATATGACAGTTATTTAAACATAACTCCTACACCACACATTAAAAATGGCTAATAATGCCTGAAATAATGCATATTTGGGAGTTTTACTAGAAACATATGCTTTTTTAAATCTTGCAAATGCAAAAAGTAGTTTTTTACTCAATATGACTATAATAGTCTTAGAATCCTGAGATAATGCGAAAAAAGCAATAAAAATGTATTCAAACATAACTTCTAAACAACACATGCAAAATGGCTAATAATGCCCAGAGATATGTTTTTTTGTTAGTTTTACTAGAAAAATGATCTTTTGTAAGGTTTGCAAAGACACAAATTAGTTTTTGTATTCAATATAACAGTGTAACTGTCATACTAAATATGAAAGGTTTATAATCATAACTCCAAAACCAAATATGAAATTTGTCTTAAAAAGCCTTTAATATTGAATTTATGTAAGTTTTAGCAGAATCAGGTATTTTGAAAAGGTTGACAAATACAAATATTAGATTTTACTGGCCTCATATTGGTCACACTCAAAATGACATTTTTTGAAACATAACTCCAAAAATACACATGCAAAATGTCTAATAATGCCTGAAGAAATGCATCTTCAAGAGTTTTCCTGAAAAAAAAAAACATTTGGTAAGGTTTGCAAAAACAAAATTTGATTTGTTACTCAATTCGATTAAAAAGGAACTTAGAATCCTCAGATAATGCGGAAAAAGCAACAAAAATGTATTCCAACATAATTCCTAATCCAAAAGTGCAAAATGTCTAAAAATGCCTGTGATATTGGATACATGTGAGTTTTACTAGATACAGTTGTTTTTCAATGGTTTTCAAATACAAAAATGAGGTTTTACTCAATATGACTGTATACTCTAACACTCAATATGACAGTTATTTAAACATAACTCCTAAACCACACATTAAAAATGGCTAATAATGCCTGAAATAATGCATCTTTGGGAGTTTTACTAGAAACATATGCTTTTTTAAATCTTGCAAATGCAAAAAGTAGTTTTTTACTCAATATGACTATAATAGTCTTAGAATCCTGAGATTTTGCGAAAAAAGCAATAAAAATGTATTCAAAAATAACTTCTAAACAACACATGCAAAATGGCTAATAATGCCCAGAGATATGTTTTTTTGTTAGTTTTACTAGAAAAATGATCTTTTGTAAGGTTTGCAAAGACACAAATTAGTTTTTTTATTCAATATAACAGTGTAACTGTCATACTAAATATGAAGGGTTTATAATCATAACTCCAAAACCAAATATGAAATTTGTCTTAAAAAGCCTTTAATATTGAATTTATGTAAGTTTTAGCAGAATCAGGTATTTTGGAAAGGTTGACAAATACAAATATTAGATTTTACTGGCCTCATATTGGTCGCACTCAAAATGACATTTTTTGAAACATAACTCCAAAAATACACATGCAAAATGTCTAACAATGCCTGAAGAAATGCATCTTCAAGAGTTTTCCTGAAAAAAAAAAACATTTGGTAAGGTTTGCAAAAACAAAATTTGATTTGTTACTCAGTTCGATTAAAAAGGAACTCAGAATCCTGAGATAATGCGAAAAAAGCAATAAAAATGTATTCCAACATAATTCCTAATCCAAACGTGCAAAATGTCTAAAAATGCCTGTGATATTGAATACATGTGAGTTTTACTAGATACAGTTGTTTTTCAATGGTTTGCAAATACAAAAATGAGGTTTTACTCAATATGACTGTATACTGTAACACTCAATATGACAGTTATTTAAACATAACTCCTAAATCACACATTAAAAATGGCTAATAATGCCTGAAATAATGCATCTTTGGGAGTTTTACTAGAAACATATGCTTTTTTAAATCTTGCAAATGCAAAAAGTAGTTTTTTACTCAATATGACTATAATAGTCTTAGAATCCTGAGATAATGCGAAAAAAGCAATAAAAATGTATTCCAACATAATTCCTAATCCAAACGTGCAAAATGTCTAAAAATGCCTGTGATATTCAATACATGTGAGTTTTACTAGATACAGTTGTTTTTCAATGGTTTGCAAATACAAAAATGAGGTTTTACTCAATATGACTGTATACTGTAACACTCAATATGACAGTTATTTAAACATAACTCCTAAACCACACATTAAAAATGGCTAATAATGCCTGAAATAATGCATCTTTGGGAGTTTTACTAAAAACATATGCTTTTTTAAATCTTGCAAATGCAAAAAGTAGTTTTTTACTCAATATGACTATAATAGTCTTAGAATCCTGAGATAATGCGAAAAAAGCAATAAAAATGTATTCAAACATAACTTCTAAACAACACATGCATAATGGCTAATAATGCCCAGAGATATGTTTTTTTGTTAGTTTTACTAGAAAAATGATCTTTTGTAAGGTTTGCAAAGACACAAATTAGTTTTTTTATTCAATATAACAGTGTAACTGTCATACTAAATATGAAGGGTTTATAATCATAACTCCAAAACCAAATATGAAATTTGTCTTAAAAAGCCTTTAATATTGAATGTATGTAAGTTTTAGCAGAATCAGGTATTTTGGAAAGGTTGACAAATACAAATATTAGATTTTACTGGCCTCATATTGGTCACACTCAAAATGACATTTTTTGAAACATAACTCCAAAAATACACATGCAAATAGTCTAATAATGCCTGAAGAAATGCATCTTCGAGAGTTTTCCAGAAAGAAAAACATTTGGTAAGGTTTGCAAAAACAAAATTTGATTTGTTACTCAATTTGACAGTAATGTACTTAGAATCCTGAGATAATGCGAAAAAAGCAATAAAAATGTATTCCAACATAATTCCTAATCCAAACGTGCAAAATGTCTAAAAATGCCTGTGATATTGAATACATGTTAGTTTTACTAGATACAGTTGTTTTTCAATGGTTTGCAAATACAAAAATGAGGTTTTAATCAATATGACTGTATACTGTAACACTCAATATGACAGTTATTTAAACATAACTCCTACACCACACATTAAAAATGGCTAATAATGCCTGAAATAATGCATCTTTGGGAGTTTTACTAGAAACATATGCTTTTTTAAATCTTGCAAATGCAAAAAGTAGTTTTTTACTCAATATGACTATAATAGTCTTAGAATCCTGAGATAATGCGAAAAAAGCAATAAAAATGTATTCAAACATAACTTCTAAACAACACATGCAAAATGGCTAATAATGCCCAGAGATATGTTTTTTTGTTAGTTTTACTAGAAAAATGATCTTTTGTAAGGTTTGCAAAGACACAAATTAGTTTTTGTATTCAATATAACAGTGTAACTGTCATACTAAATATGAAGGGTTTATAATCATAACTCCAAAACCAAATATGAAATTTGTCTTAAAAAGCCTTTAATATTGAATTTATGTAAGTTTTAGCAGAATCAGGTATTTTGGAAAGGTTGACAAATACAAATATTAGATTTTACTGGCCTCATATTGGTCACACTCAAAATGACATTTTTTGAAACATAACTCCAAAAATACACATGCAAATAGTCTAATAATGCCTGAAGAAATGCATCTTCGAGAGTTTTCCAGAAAGAAAAACATTTGGTAAGGTTTGCAAAAACAAAATTTGATTTGTTACTCAATTTGACAGTAATGTAATTAGAATCCTGAGATAATGCGAAAAAAGCAATAAAAATGTATTCCAACATAATTCCTAATCCAAACGTGCAAAATGTCTAAAAATGCCTGTGATATTGAATACATGTTAGTTTTACTAGATACAGTTGTTTTTCAATGGTTTGCAAATACAAAAATGAGGTTTTAATCAATATGACTGTATACTGTAACACTCAATATGACAGTTATTTAAACATAACTCCTACACCACACATTAAAAATGGCTAATAATGCCTGAAATAATGCATATTTGGGAGTTTTACTAGAAACATATGCTTTTTTAAATCTTGCAAATGCAAAAAGTAGTTTTTTACTCAATATGACTATAATAGTCTTAGAATCCTGAGATAATGCGAAAAAAGCAATAAAAATGTATTCAAACATAACTTCTAAACAACACATGCAAAATGGCTAATAATGCCCAGAGATATGTTTTTTTGTTAGTTTTACTAGAAAAATGATCTTTTGTAAGGTTTGCAAAGACACAAATTAGTTTTTGTATTCAATATAACAGTGTAACTGTCATACTAAATATGAAAGGTTTATAATCATAACTCCAAAACCAAATATGAAATTTGTCTTAAAAAGCCTTTAATATTGAATTTATGTAAGTTTTAGCAGAATCAGGTATTTTGAAAAGGTTGACAAATACAAATATTAGATTTTACTGGCCTCATATTGGTCACACTCAAAATGACATTTTTTGAAACATAACTCCAAAAATACACATGCAAAATGTCTAATAATGCCTGAAGAAATGCATCTTCAAGAGTTTTCCTGAAAAAAAAAAACATTTGGTAAGGTTTGCAAAAACAAAATTTGATTTGTTACTCAATTCGATTAAAAAGGAACTTAGAATCCTGAGATAATGCGGAAAAAGCAATAAAAATGTATTCCAACATAATTCCTAATCCAAACGTGCAAAATGTCTAAAAATGCCTGTGATATTGGATACATGTGAGTTTTACTAGATACAGTTGTTTTTCAATGGTTTGCAAATACAAAAATGAGGTTTTACTCAATATGACTGTATACTGTAACACTCAATATGACAGTTATTTAAACATAACTCCTAAACCACACATTAAAAATGGCTAATAATGCCTGAAATAATGCATCTTTGGGAGTTTTACTAGAAACATATGCTTTTTTAAATCTTGCAAATGCA